>NW_004955516.1:2091842-2138467 GCF_000276665.1 Chinchilla lanigera | reverse complement strand
AGAAGAAGAAGAAGAAGAAGAAGAAGAAGAAGAAGAAGAAGAAGAAGAAGAAGAAGAAGAAGAAGAAGAAGAAGAAGAAGAAGAAGAAGAAGATCTCTATGGACTAAAAAGTATCTCAGGTTTAAGTTGTACTAAGTAGAGGTAGGAGGCCCTTCTTAATTTCCCCCAAAATATATACTATGTGTAAGGAATTCCCACTATGCATAAGGAATTGTGCTAGGGGATATGAGGGGGGAAAAAAGACATAAAAGCTATTCTTTGTTTTGAAAGGATTTTGGACCACAGAGAGACACAATAATATCTGTAACATATGCATAATATCAGGTGGTTTAAGAGAGTCACAACATGCTTTGGAAACATGAAAGTTGGAGAGACTCATTATTGTAGAAGAAACTAGGAAAACTCCTGGTGAAAATGCAATCTACTTTCAGTTCTTGATATGGACTGATATGTCCTAAAGCTCTATTGGCTACTGAAGGCCATAAATCTTATCTAAATCTTACATCTGCCTTAGGTAGAATGACTGCTACTTTTGTGAATTTGTTGACAAAGCTGGTTCCCTAGCTCTAACATTAACAACTTAACTGCTACTTTCTGAAGTTTTCCTTTTATTTTCCTTGGACAGATTGACACTCTTGAGTAGGCCAACCCTAAATATATCAGCCTACTTGGTTCCTGATTAATGTAAAAATTGGTTATATGGAGCCTGTATTTTCTAAGGGTACCACATTATGTTTTGGCTCTGTAATCCTGAAACTTATTTTGCCTTATAAAATATTAAATTTATCAATAAAATACATTTCAAGAAGGAAACACAAATACACATTGCCTTAAAATATGAGTGTTTAGGACTAGGGATGTAGCTCAGGGGCACATCACTTTCCTAGCAATCTGATAACTGCAAATTTGTATATATTTTTATATATTTATGAAATATGTAAAACCAAACACTTAAAAAAGCTGCATCTTAAATGCCCCTGTGGAAGATTTTTTTTTTCTAGGAAATAGGTAAGATAAGTCTTCTTAAAATAAGAGTTTAATGAAGTTTGGATTGACAGTCTCTTCTTGTTCTTTCTTTCCTGGTAAATTTTCCTCAAGTAAGCATAGGCATTCATAATTAGGGTCATCTGTCTCTAATTTTTTTCTCTCCTGATTTGTTGCGGATAAATGCTTTTGAAAACTTATGAAAGGCAAATGCTAGTGGGAGGCAGTTTCCATGGTGACTTCAGAGATTGTATTGTTGTTTTTAGACATCATAAATATGGAGGTTGCTTTTGCTTTTTGCTGTGCAAATCTTACTCGTGGTAAGAAAGGTCATAGGGCAGAAGGTGAGGAAGTTGTGGCCAGCATAGTGGTCTGGGCATCCTATGGTGTTCATTTAGACTCATTGTGTCTCTTATGTGGATGTGTCTAACTGTGTCATTTGATTTTGAATCTGATCTGGAGTAGCCACTGCTCAGATACCCAGATACCAGAGAGATACCCAGGTACCATATACAAAGGGGTTTAGGGGACAAGGCTTGTTGTCACAAACGCATGAAAGTTGATGATGTATCTTAATGAAACAGAAAGTACATTACTTGTTCTCCAGACAAATTCATTCTGTCTCTAAGTTTAGTGTGAGAAGAAGAAGAGGAAGCATTGCTTCCTTCAAAGTCAAATTCAGGTTCATTTTCCTTTACCATTGTAATGGACATATTTATAAAACATTAAAGAAATTACAGACTGCATGTTATACAGCATCTATAATAACTTCATTTACATTATGGCAGGGATTTCCAGATAATATGTCCCTGTGCAGTGTAAATCTCTATTAATATCTCCTGCAACTTGTACAGTAAAGAGGATTTAACCTTGCCCAAAGAGAGGTCTGACCTTTGCCCCTGACTCCTGGGACTCTCTAAGCCCCTAGAATATCCTGTGTGATAAAAGTATCTTTGCACCTTGGCTTCGTGGCACATGCCTGTAATCCCAGCTATTTGGGAGGCTGAGGCAAGAGGACTGCAACTTCAAAGTCAATCTGGGTAACTCAGCAAGACTCTGTCTCAAAATTATAAAGATCTCCAAGTGTAGTTTAGCACTTGAGCACTTGCTTCCAAGGTCCTGTATTCAAGGTCTAGTACTGGGGAAAAAAACGAAAAGGAAAAAATGCCTTTAAAAAAATCTGAGGGCTATGAAGCCACATGAGATAATCTAATAATGTGATATATGCTGGTGGTTTGGGGTCATGTAGTATCATCTTGTCACATGGGTGGACAACTGGGTCCATGTGATGGGGCCCCAATAGAAACGCTGGATATCAAGGCTCAGATGAGCTTTGCTGGTGGGCAGTCTTGTGCATATGGCTACTGTGTCGCTTGGAATGTTAGTGCTGTGACTCTACTGGGAGAGGATAAATGGGTGCTTTGTGTATGAAATTTTCCTGGACTCTGCCCCATGTAACTCTTCTCTTGGCTGAGTTTAATAACAGCTTTCACTAAGTTCTCTTAGTCTTACTAGCTGATTATCAAATCTGAGGCTGGTCTTAGGGACCTTCAAATTAACAACCGGTGTCAAAAATGTCAGTGATCTTGGGAACCCTTCTCTACCTTTGCCACACCTTTAGCTGAACTAAAATGCTGCAACATGGGGAAATTGTGGAAGTCCCCTCCAGTCATAGGGTTGGTTCCCTAGGCAACAGATTCTGAAGCTCTGACAGCTGTGTGCCGGCAGTTCAGTGGGAGAATGCTCTAAGAACAATTCCTATGAGGAAGCAAGGGGAACAAATTTGGACAGAGTTGAACTGTGATTCAGTCATATTAGGAGCCAGCCCCACGAGAAGCTCTGGAGCTGGACTGGCCCTTTGGAGCTATCATGAATTGAGGCCGATGGGCTGGGTCTTTACATGAACCCTCTCCTCTTTCTCCATCCCCAACCAATCATAAGATGTAGGTTATACCCAGGGGGTGCATATGATCTTTGGGGAGGCAGAAACTATCAGTGAAGAGAAAGGCCTGGGGAGGGACTTAACGGAAGCAGCAGCAGCCAACACTTCTTGCATCTGGGGAAATGAGCGTCTTGGGCCTGAAGAGAGGACCTGAGTGCTGCGCCAGATTGTCCACTACATCTCCCTTCTAAATTTTCTAAGTTCTATGGAGTGACTCTCAGGGCTAGAGCCATTTAATTGGCTCTTACTTAGTGAGATAAAGGTCATAAAGTGTGGTATATGTGACTGTCTGATTTGAAAGAGCTCATGTAAAATTATGTCTCTACAAAATGAAATACTCAAGGAAAGACTGTTTCAATTTGCCTCTATACCCATAGCTGGCAGACAGGAAAGAGATGATGGAAGTCTGTGGGTAGAGAAATGTGCAGTGAAAGCAATCAGCGCCTATTCTAGTTGAAGCACAACTGCACATGAATATAAGACATCACTAAAACTCTCCTGTGTGTTTGTGGAGAAAATAGTTTGGCATTTTAAAAAAGTTAAAGTGCACCAGATGCTGTCCATGGCACATCCATATCACCTCTGCCCATGCTGGAAGTTATCACCAGATAGTTTCCTGCATAGAGTTTGTTGTGCCTTTCTGCCTCAGGGTGTTCTCTGACTACTTTGTTTTTTATTTTTAGATCTTAAAGAGAAGAAAAATAAACAATAAAAACAATGGTATACAATTTCAAAACAGGACTGTGGAGCCACAATGTTTAGTACATTGTATTATGAGCAACTAGTTTGAAGATTACAATGCACAATCTCTGACTACTTTGACCATCACTCGAGGAGTCCAGAAGTATTAGTGTTAATGCCTTGGGAGTGATCCTCAATTAATGTGGGCTAGAAATTGGTGGATACATAATCCAGCTTCCTTGATCTTCAGAGTTTTTTTTTTTTTTTCCAGCACTAGGAATTAAACCCAGGATTTTCACAGTAAGCTACAGCCTCAGAGCTTTTTATGTTTTTTATTTGGAGACAAGGTATCACTAAGTTGCTAAATTGGCCTGGCTAGGCTTCAACTTGTGGTCCTCCAGCCTCAGCCTCCCACAGTGCTGGGATTAAAGGCATGCGCCACCATGCTTTGTTGTGTTTTGCATTTTATTTCTATTGGACACCACTATTCTAAATAGGCTCTCAGAAAATCCCCAGGATTTAAGTTCAGTTGTTTAGAGGTATAATAAGCTCATTAGCAAAGTTTTTGCTGATATCTACCTTTCCTTGTCTCATTTCCTTACTTTCTTATTGTTTATTCCAGGATCGACTCCTGTTGGAGTTTGGCTCTTGAAGGTCCCCGAAAAGCCCATGTGTTAAAGCCTTGGTCACCAGCCTGTGGCACTCTTGGGAAATGATGGAACTGTCAAGAGTTGGGGACCAGTGGGAAAAAATTAGGTAATTTGGGGCAAACCCTCAAGGGGGATATTGGGACATAAGCCCCTTCCTGTCTCTGTGTTTTTTTCAGGGTCACCATAAGGTCAGGAGATTTGCTCCACCATGTACTCCCTGTGATAATACTCTACCCTACCACAGGCCCTCAAGCAGTACAGCCAGCCTATCACGGACTGAAAATATGAACCAAACTAAGTCTTTCTTCCTTTTAAATTGATTAGCTCAGGTATTTTTCACAGCAATGGAAAGCTTCCTGACAGACTTCTCTAATGAAGTATCTGTGCCAAAACCTCTGACTGAAAGCTGGTTTCTGTGGGAAGGCGGGAGTGAGGTGCACACTGAAGACACCAAGTGAGCTACGCTTCTATAACATGAACCTAGAAGATTCTTGGTGTTATTAAGGTGGTCCTCTCCCCCTCCCCCCATGAAATATTTCTTTGACTCCCTCATGCAACTCAGCATGGCATATAAGATTCATTATCAGTTGCCCAAGATATCACTCAGCTGGAAATAGTGTCACTGTGCTACACTTCTTTTATGTCTCCTTGCTCTTAGACATCCTTTTCTTCAGTCCTGAAAATTGCTTCTCCCCCTTTTCCTTTTCTTTCTTCTGGCAAACCCTTAATTATATTTCAGAACCCAGCTCAAATATTAACCATCATACTAGGTATGTCTAGAGTATCTAAGCTCCTGATATTTTACCCCTTGAGAATCCCACAATTCTGTAATCTACGTATTAAAGCATACCAAGCCATATTGTAACAACAAGTTTGATTCTACCTCCTATGTTCTACTTACTATGTTCTCTTAAGAACAACGTGTCCAGTAGCACACAGAAAGTCTCACACAAATGCTGCTTAATGAAATGTGGACTGAGTGTCTGATAGGCCTTATAATAGGACGTCTAGAAACTCTAGCTGAAAGAGCTGGTGGGATGTGGGGATGTGGGAGGAGCAGTGCATAGCATGAAAATATTCACTACACTATCAAAACCCACAAAAATTTTGCATGTTACTCTATAATCTTTTTCTTTTAGTTCTAAAAATGTTTTAAACTAATATTAAGGAAGCAAAACACAATTTCTTTCATACTTATATCATTAACAAATGGGAAAGATGCTACTGAGTTTAATTTAATTAAAAATAAAAACAGGACTGAGCTGAAGTAAACAGAAATTACCTTGAAGATTTGGCATTAGGGAAACATGAAATGCCTAAACAGGTATAGTATATTGACAACCCAGATGCACACAAGTATGTGGATGTAAATGGTGATAGCTTCCTTTCCCTTTCTTCTCTTCCTTTTCCTTCCCTGCCTTTCTCTGTGAGAGTATGTTTAGTGTGGGACCTTACACAACTGCGTTCCATATTCTTTCCTATCATCTTTTGTGCTATCACTCTCATGTTCTCTATTGTAGATGGTATAAACATACATTGTAGTTTCTATTTTTCTTCAGATAGTAGCCATTTGAACAATTACAAATAAGAGACAAAATTTACTTTCATCCCATTCATGTTCTTTGTGTATATCCAAGTTGCTTTGTATGGATCAATTTAGTTGTATAGGTCTGAGTTTCAGACTGATATCATATTCTTTTGCTGATATCATATATCTTTTTTGTATAGTAGGTCTTCTTGCAATAAATTCCTTTAGATTTTGTTTGCCTGTAAAAATATCTCTTTGAAGAACATTGTTGCCAAGTTGACATTTTCCCTCTGACATTTTAAATGTCATTTCTCAGTTTTCTGACTTGCATGTTTTCTGATGAGAAGTCTGATATAATTCTTTGTTTCTATGTACAACATCCATCATCATTTCTTTCAAGACTCTACCTTTTGTTTTCAATACTTTGACTGTGGCATGATTAAGATTTGTTGCATTTTGTTATTTCTTATTCTGCTTGGAGTTCTCTGAGTTTCATGAATCTTTGTTTTGTCATTAATTATTAATTTAGGGAAATTCTTGGCCATAATTTCTTCTGTTTCATTCATTCTTTCATATCCTTTTTTGGATTCCAATTACATATATATTTCAATTACAATATCAAAAATATATGGTATTGCCTTATAGTTTTGGGATATTCTTTTCATTTTTTTTACTCTTTATTTCTCTGTGTTTCAGTGTAATTTCTATTTCTCTGTCTTTAAGTTCTCTGATTCTTTCCTTGGCTGTGTCAATTGATGAGATGAAGCAAAAACATGCTTTATCTCTGTGTTTTTTCTTTGTTTCTAATATTTCAATTTTATTATTTAACATAGTTTTCTCTGCTATATTACCCCCCTGATTGTGAATGGTATCTACTTTATTTCCTAGAATCTTTAACACCTATAGTTATTTTAAATACCCAGTCAGATAGTTGCAACATTTTTGTCTTATTTGAGCCCAGTTTTGGTGATTATTCAATCTTCTGAAGTGTGTTACATTTCCCTATCGCTTTACATGCATTTCAGTATTTGTGACAGTTGAACATGTTGTATAGAACAGTACAGACTGAAGTAAGTAGCTTTTCTGTATGAAAAATGTGTGTGCTTTCCTTTTGCTGTGCTGTTACAAATTCATGGCCTTGTGTTAATCTAGTTAAGAGCTGCACTTAGATTGTGCTTTGTTGTTTCTGTGCTTACCCTGAATGTACCACGGTCTTAAAGTTCCTGTAGAGATAACTTATTTGTAAGGTGAGAGATGGGCATGGTTATTTACCCGAACAGTATCTTTCTGATTCTGCACTTAAGTCTTTGTGCTATTCCTCAGAAAGAGTTTCCGCATACTTTTGTTTCACCCATTTCTCTCTCTTTGCAGTGTTCTATTGCTAATTGCTATGAAAGGTTCCTTAGTGTTATGGACATATCATCTCTTATTCATATTATCTCTTATTCAGATGAAGGCTCAGTCTCAGGCATTTGTCATTTCTCTGGATCTCATGGATGTGGCTTTCTCTATTCTCTTGTCACTCTCCTGGCTTTAGTTTTGGGCTCAACCCTTAATGCTGTCCTTCTCTTGGCAGTAAGTTCCTTCCTCTTTCCTTCCTTTATTTTTATGTATTTATTTATTTGTTTGTCTTTTATCATACTAGGATTTGAAGCCTGGGCCTTCACACTGAACTGCATCCTCAACCCTTTTTTATTTTTTATTTCATGATAGTTAGTTCAGCTAACTCACTCAGTTGCCCACGGTGGGCTCAAATTTATGATCCCTCTGCTTCAGCCTTCCACGGTGCTGGGATTACTGGTGTGCACCACCATTTCTGCTTTCCCCCTTCACAAATGGCATCTCATCTCATTTGTTTAACAGATTTAAACCACAAAGACATTTTTGACTCCCTCCCTTTCCTGTATCTTACAGCCAGTCAATTGTTAAATTTTAATTCTCACTCTATGATACCCTTAGACTGTTGGATCTTTTAAAGTAAAGATCTGATCTGTTTAATTCATCTGTGTATCACCAGGATGTGCCTGGGAAATCACAGCTACCCTTAAATAGTTCCTGAACGAAGGAGTAAGTGAATCTCTGACATGGTTACCACCCTGTATTTCTGTAGTCCCTATAATAGTTAAATCCCCGTATGTTTTTCCCTGGAATTTGCACGAGCCCAAGTGGCATTCTTGTTGTTACTTCCTCCTTTAGTGTGTTTTGCAGTTTAATTTCGCACAGAGCTAATTTTTCCCCTCTGGTGTCCTTTCTTTGCTTCCTTATATTTTTACTGTGAAATATTTCAGAGTCTCAGTAAAGAGATATGCCCACCTCTAAGATGTTTGAAATCTTTTTAAGTTGCCATATTTATTTTAGGTTTTTGAAATATAAAATGGATCTCACTCAAACAGTTCCTGTTCTCTCCCTTATGCTGTTTTCCTTCCCTTTCCAGAGGGGGCCACCATAATGAATTCAGTATTTATATTTTAATGAATTGCTTATAATATAGATGCTCCTCAGTGGGACGTATCCACATAAAGACACTGCAAACTGAAAACATCATAAATCTAAAATGCATTTCATATACTTAACCCATGAGACAACACTGCTTAGCAACACTGTCCAGTGACAGCAAACCTTTTAGAGCTTTCAGTGATACAAGCAGCCGGCTGCGCCACATGTGGCACAGATTTACCACCACTGCAGTGTGGATTAATTCCTCTCACGGTCACATGACTGACTGGGAGCTGTGGTTACTCCGCATAGGAACAGAAGATCAGACCACATATTGACAGCCCAAGAAAAGACCAAAATTCAAAAACCAAAGTGTAGTTTTCTACTGAATGTGTATCTTTCACTGCATGATAAAGCTAAAAAATCATTTAAATCAAAGATCATTTGTCTATGAACCCATAGATATGTTTTTAAATGTTCTATAAATTATCATTCTCAGTGTATCTTTCTAGAACTTTCTTTTCCTCCTCAACATGATGTTTTTAGGTTAATTCATGAGAATCCATATAGCTATACTTATATTATTTTACTGCAGTACAGGATTCCATCTAATGATTATACAAGGATTTATCTACCTTCTTTTGGTGGACAATTAAATTGTTTCCAATTTTTCAATGGCATGAAAATTACTGAAGAAAACCTTATTACATATGCTTCTCTGCACATAGTTTAGATTTTCTGCAACATACTTACCTGTAAATGGAATCACTACATTGAAGGATTTGCTTATTTTTCACCTCCAAATTGAACTCTTGAGAAATTATATTAGTGTATATCCATCACTAGAATATATTTCCTCCTTGTACCATGTTCTCAAAAATTCAATATTCTTATAGCAAAAGTTTTTTCACACCTTAGGCTCCTGAGAAAACTATCGTTTGTGGTTTTTAATAGCTACTTTTTTTGATAACTAGTGAGGTTGATCATATTTTTCAGGTTTATTGGCATTTAGAGTTTCTCATCTGTGAATCTACTGTTTGGCTTCTGTCCATTTTCCCATTGGATTTGCTGTTCTTTTATAATTGATTTTTATTTACAGGAATATTTATATATTGTTGATAGTCCTAATTTACTAGTAAGTGTTGTAGGTATATAGTGTTTCTCCATGTGTGACTTATATTTTTGAACTATTTTAATGTGTCATTTGACATATAATAGTTTAAATATTAATGTAGACAAATTTATCTGTCTTTCTCTTATAACTTATGCTCTTTGGGTAATGCTAAAATAGTTCTTTCTTATCCCAAAATCATGAAATTACATTTCTTTATATCCTTTGCAAGTTTAAAATTTTTCCTTTTCCACAGTTAGTCATTGAATGACTAAATGAATTATAGGTGACATACGAACATAATGCTTTGCAATTCTGTGTGGATACTGAATTGTTCCACACCATTTATTTCTATCCTATTCCTGCTGAACTGCAATACTGCCTTTGTCATAGAGAATGTTTCTGCACTCAGCATGTGTCTATTTCTAGGCTCTCTCTTCAGCTGCATGGGTCTATTTGTCCATAACTATACCAATGGTAGTCTCAATTAATGTAGCTTTGTTAAAAACCTTTGTATCTTGTAGGACATATTTTTTTTCTTCAAATTGTCTTGGATATTCTTGGTCTTTGGCTTTTCCATGTAACTTTTAGAATCAACTCTTCAAGTTCCATAAAAAAAATGCTAAGACATGTGCAGGATGCATACCTGTAATTTCAGCTGCTTGCAGGCTGAGGCAGGAAGAGTACAAGTTTTATCTTAGCCCAAGCAATTTAGCAGTTCAGCAATCCTCTGTCTTAAAAATATAGAAAAGGCAAGGAATATAGCTCAGTAGGAAGGCTCTGAGCTCAGTTCCTAGCACAGCAAATTTAAACCCTTCTTTGTGTGTTTATTTGTCTGTTGTTGGCTGAATTTAATAGAATTTACTGTAATTTGTTAAATATCATTATTATAAAAAAACCCAACCTACCCACCAACTTGTCAGATTAAAAAAGCTATTCTAATAGAATGAGTGAAATTATATTGAATATTTATAATATTTTGAGAAAGACTGACTTCTTTAAACTATTGCACCTTACAATTGACAAAGTCTCTTCATTTATTTTTCTTTTCTTTTGTAACTTTCATAATGTTTAGCAATGGTAGCCTTGCTGAATTTTCTTGTTAACTCTAGTTGTATGTACAGTATCTTGATGTTTTTGTGAAAAATAATGTTGTCTAGCTGTGTATGGTGGCACACCCCTGTAATCCTAGTACTCAGGAGGCTGAGGCAGGAGGATCATTGCAAGTTGGAGACCAGCCTGGGCTACAAAGTGAGCTCAAGCCCAGCCTGAACTGCACAGCAAGATCCTGTCTCAAAAAGACAAAAAAAAATTTCTAAAAACAAGGACATATTGATCTTTTTTTCTTGTCAGTTCATATACATGTATATATAATGTATGATGAAAATACAGTAAATATTTAAATTTAAAAAATATTATAGAAAAAGACATATTATCACTAATTTCCATAAAAATACTCCTCACTTCAAACACACTTATCCTTCTTGCCACTTTCTGAAGCAGTGCTGAAAGTCTTTTCAAGAGTGTATTTATGAGGTGTGATAAAAAAATGCAGTGAATGCTACTGCTGAGTGCCATCCAATGGAAAGGCAGACTCATATAAACTTTATGGTGTATTTTCACCACTTTATTCACTAGGCACAGCACCCTGCAACTTCTGGCTCTTCCACAAAGTCAAAATGAAAAGTAAATGTTTTTAATCAATTCAAGGAAACTGAGGCAGCCACAACAATGCAATTAAATACACTCATGTTTATAGCAGTGCAATTTGTAATAGCTAAATCTTGGAAACAACCTAAATGCCCATCAACTGAGGAACAAATAAAAAGGATGTGGTATTTTTATATAATGGAGTACTACTCAGCTATAAAGAATGATATACTCATGGTTTTTATAGGTAAATGGATGCAACTAGAGACCAATTATACCTGTTTTAAGTGAAATAAATCAGACCCACATGTGTAAGCATCGTATTGTCTCCCTAGTGTAAGAACTTGAAAGAGTAATAAAATCTGAAAGATACAATAGATACTGTGAAAGGGAAAGAAACTGCTGAAAAGGAAAGAACAAAAGGGATGAGGGAAAGGAGAAAATGAAGAAAGAAGGAAGAAAAATACACACACATTATATATACATATGATAGCTAAGATAAATTGTACACTAATTTCTATTGGTTTACTGAAAGGAATAGTTAATGCTTAACTTTCTGACCAATTTTGCATGCTTATATCTGGTAATCTGAACAACTACTTCAAAGACAACAATATGCAATAGAACAACAATTGTTGAATTCCTATCACCTTGTTTTTTGAAATTCTGTATTGCTTCTAACTTTTTATTATTTTTATTCTCTTTAAAATAAATAAGAGGACTTGCAGAACTGCATCAGAAAGTAGTAACAATGAAAAAAGTAGCAAAAATGATGAGACGTGTATTTGAAGAAAGAAAAAGTATTTAGCAGGAGATTAATGACAATTGTCTTTTAATGTAATTTTTTAAAAAAATTAAACATTCACTGGTCTTTTCAATTATTCCTTGTACTGTATCATCACAAATAAATTATATGTAATCCTTTTATAGTCACACTCTCTCCCCAACTCTAAACTCTAGTAAGACATAGTTTCTTTCCCATCTATATCTGCCTATCATTTCGAAAATCTGTGTGTGTGTGGCATGCATCTCACGTAGTGTATAACCTTTTGAGATGACTCCTTTTATTTAGTATAAGGGCTTAAAGGCCACTGAAGTTGTTGCATGCATGTACTAACAGTTTGTTCTTTTTTAATTCCTGAATAGTATTTTGTTTCATAGCTATATAACAGTAAGCTATGTATTTTGAAGTTTCAATTTCTCTTGTATTAGACAATTATACCTGTCTTTGATAACTGAATTTAATCCATTTTGTACTATATTATGATTGTTAATATATTTTTACTTTTTTCAGCCATCTGTCTGTAACCGTTGTATTTGGAAAAAAAATACTTTACCATGTTTTAACTTTTCATTTATCTCTCTTGCTTTCTACTGGATTAACTTCATTATGTTTCTATTTTGCTTCGGTTTGTTGAAGTGATTTTATTTGTCTTTTTAGAAAGTTGTCCTTTTAAAAGCATGCATACTTAAATAGATGTTCCACAGAAAGGCCTAAAGTTATTCAACAACTGTCTCTTCCTCTTGAAAACAGGATGGAACTCAGTTCATGTTAGTTATTATTTATAGCGGAGTGGTGTTTAAATCTTGTCTCTGTCATTTATCCATTATGTGCCCCTAAGTGAGGAATATGCTTGAATTGTTGTATTTGAAAAGATTATGATAATGATAATAATAATGATGGTGATTGTGATGATGATGATGTTTAATGTATGTGATTTTTCAGAATAAAAATTATTACATACAAAACTCTTAATGATGTATATGTACACAGTAAACACTATAAATATGAATAGATATTATGATTAATGATCATTCTTTCCTCCCTATTGCTCCTATTACAGTACCTACAATTTTAGTTTTCTTTTGTTTAAGGGAAAAACAGCAAGTTTAAACATTGCATTGCTTCTCTTGTGTGAGAAATCCAAAGTATAAATAAGGAGCAAAATAGAGGATGGATATTAGGAAGTAGTAAGAACTTATTTACATGGGAAGGGGAACAGGAGATGGGGGGAAGGGAAGCAAAAGGGATTTAAAGGAAAAGAAGGAATTGAACGAAAGAATGGACACAGAGCTTTTGTAAAAGGGAAGGGGAAGAAGAGTTGGAGGGAGGAGAGGGGAAGGGGACAGAAAAAGAAGATATGTCATGCACACATACACATCCTGCATAATAAATGTGATCATTATGTACTGCAAACATGTACTAATAAAAAATGCTATCAGTAATATAAAGTAAAAACAAGATATTTTTATAGTAGCCAACATATCCTATCAATGTTGATACCTTGTTTCTTTCATTTTATGCATCCCTGATTTTCTTTTCATTTTTGAGCAATAATTAGGCTGGATATCAAATCAAGGCTATTAGTTAGCAGGGCATAGTGACACAGGCCTTGTATAATCCTCGTACAAGAGAGGCTCAGGCAAGAAGATTTTGCGTTTCAGGCCAATGTGATCTGCATAGCAAGACCTTACCTCAAAAACTAAAAAAAAATGAAGGTTGATACTTATTTTAACTTAGTCATTTAAAGATATGTTTTTTTTCTTATAACTGTTGTTAGTAAGAAAACAGTGGTCATCTTAATCTGTGGTTTCTTTGTTTTTATTTTATTTTATTTATTTTTTTTTTTGGTTTTTCTCCGGTACCAGGAACCGAACTCACGACCTTGCTCTTGCCAGGCAGGCGCTTTTGCCACTGAGCTAAATCCCCAGCCCCAATCTGTGGTTTCTTTGTAGGTAATCTGTTTCATTTCTCTGATAGCTTTATAAGCAAACCTAAAGATGGACTACATCTGATGGCTTATTTTTTCGTTATAATTTATTTGGATATAAAATTTTAACCATTCACTCTTCTAAATACTTGCTCACTTTCCAAGTGAGGATCTGTGCCTTTTTTCAGTTCTGGAAAGTTCTTAACTCTTAGATAATCAAAATATAACTTTTTGTGTAATTCTATTCTCTTCTTTTGGAGCACCCATTAGTCTTATGTTGAACTCTTCTGATTTATTTCTAATGGTTTTAAATGCATTTTCATTCTTAAAGTACATCTTTCTCTTTGTTGGTTTTCAGTGACTTTTTCTGTTTCACTTATTATGTTTTGAAGTTCAGTCTAGATTTTATTTTGTCTATTGAATATCTTTATTTCAATGATCATATTTTTAATATAATGGTATTTTTAAAATATTTGCCCCAAAGCAGTGGCACAGCCTGTAATCTCTCTTACTCAAGAAGTTAAAGCAGAAGGGTTATAAGTCTGAAGCCAGTCTCTGCATCTTAGTGAGACTTTATCTAAAACGTTTTAAAAGGAGGCTGGTGATGTAGCTTGTTGGTAAAGAGCCCTTAAGTTTGATCCCTAATACGATGAGAAAAAAGTTTGGCTGTTGCTGCATTTTAAGATTTTGCTTTATAGCTATTTTTAATAATATTTATTCATATTTTTTACTATTTGTTTATCCAAAATCTACTTATTTTGATGCATTTGTCATATTATGCTGCAAATTAAATTATTTCTGCAGTGAATTATTTTCCCAGTGGTTGATTTTGTTGACAGTCTTGCTACTATATTTCTCTATGGGTTGGGGATGTTCTTCAGACTCACTTCTAGTGCTTTTAATTGGCTTTTAGTTTTATTTGTCTGCTTTGCTTTGCATTTCCCCCCTTGTTCTATCCCTCTGTGCTTTTGTGCTTGCGTAGGTGTTTCCAATTAATTCTGGTGAACTTAGTCCAGAACCAGGTCTTTTAATGGCCTTTTGAAACTCCTACCCCTGGTGGTACCAAAGATGTTGCACACACACAGGTGTAAAGGCAGCAACCAACTTGGAGCTGAAGGGGCCACCCTCCTACCTATCCCAGGCTACAGCTTGTTATAGCAATAACTCCAGCCAGCCTTAGTTCCCCATCTCTTTCCAAGAGTGGGACACTCCATTCAGTCCTTCATTTCATGCAATATGTCAGGCTCTAGTCACTCGGATCCTTAGAAAAACATTCAGTGTCCTTTACCTCACAGGAGCTGAACTCTAGGTTCCTCATCCTCAAAGCTCAGGCACTTGGCTTTCATTAGTAGTGCTGCTTTGTATTTTTGTTCCACTTCTGACCCAGAGGGATACTCATGTTGTCTTTGAGCCTAGGTGTATGTATACTTTTAGTTCTGTTTTCATATGTCATCTTTCATTGTTGCATCTTTGGGGCAAATGAGATAAACTCTACTTTTACTGGGATTCTTCACTTAATATTTCTAAGAATCACATTCATATTTCTGCTTAAAATCTTCAATTTCCAGAGAGGAAAAATAACCAAATTAGCTTAGCACTCAAGACCTTTCAGGAACTGAAAGATACATTCCCTACCTTTCTGATTTCTGTTTTGTCTTATGCTGTTGTCTTCTGTCTTTCCTTCTTACCTTCATCACTGCATATCCAACTGTTTCTCACTCTTCAAGTTTATCTCCAATGCTACTTCCTTTTAGAAGCTACCCCTGGCTTTCCCACATAGATACGAAGACTCCTGGCTTTGAATTCCAATAATTTGCTTTTTTTAACCTCTATTCCAACTCATCAGCATCTATTGTCTCTTTTCTTACTGATCACTGCTTATTTTTTTAATCAGCCTTGATGTGACATTTCTTATTGCCACATTTACCCAATTACCCTGCTATCTCTCTTCTTCCTTTTATTTTTCTTTAGTACTGAGGATTGAACCTAGGACCTTTGCACTGAACTACATCCCTAGCCTTTTAAAATGTTTTTATTTACAGATAGAATCTTACTAAATTGCCCCGGTTGAGTTTGAATTTGCATTCCTCCTGCCTCAGCTCCCAGAGTGCTGGGATTACAGGTGTGTACCATCATGTCTGACCAGCTATCTCTATTTCTTTGCCTATTTGTCCCCTTCCTTAAATTAAGCCAGATATTTTGAATTTCTATACCTAGTCCTGAGGTCCTTTAAGTTGGTTCATTGAGAACAAATGTAAAGGACATAGAACTTACCTTCTTGGCTTCAGAACAGGCTCATCTTAAAGATGTCTTCGGACCTATCAGTGCTTCTTACATAATGTTAATCAGTGCTGTACATGTAGTCTGAATGTTTGTTGAATATAGCTGCTTGAGAAGGGATCCCTGTTAATGTTAGTGTCCTAATATGCTAACACATTTATTTATTAGTCCATAACTGAGTTATGATATTTTGAAAAATATGGAAAAGGAAAAAAAATGTAATATGTAAAGATTTTTGTTTTGTTTTGTTCTGGAGAGTGGTTTCACAGGTGTTGAACCCAGGGCCTCACACATACTGGACAAGAGGTCTATTATTGAGATCTACCCCTAGTCCTTTAAAAACTTTTACTTTGAGACAGTTTCTCACTAGTTGTCCTTGAACTTGCAATCCTGTTCCCTCAGCCTCCCAAGTAGCCGGGCTTATAGGTGTATGCCACTGCACTCAGCTAAAATCCTTTTATAGAGTAGCATGCTGACCTTCCTCCCTGCCATTTTCTTTTTACAACTGACCTGCAAAATTTGTTCCTAGATTAAGCACAAACAGACTCTACTACACTATCAATTGGTAGTAATTTTCTGAGAATTTAGGTTTTTTTCAATATCATGTTATAAAATGTAGTTCTTTTTTGTTGAATACACAGGCCTCTACTCTGGCCTTGAAAAAACATCACAATAGCTTCTCAGTTGGCTCAGTGCATTTAAGTATGTGTAGTAGCACTAGGAAGAAATACTGTCTTGTGCCTTGAAATCCAGGCAAATGTGAAAACATCTGTCGGGAATTAGATGAACATACCATAGGTATAAAGAAAGAGGTCTTTTTAATTTTGTTTTTAAGAACTGCTTTGCCTAACCTTTAATCCAGGATCTAGCAGCTTCTCAGCTTCTTCATCATCAAGCTACTACATTTCTCACTTAAATTCCTGCACTCTCCTAACTGATTTCCTGGTAGCACCATTGACCCTAACCCATTACAGTTTATAGTTCATGCGGAAGTCAGACGATTTGATAATGTCATTCTTTTGCTCAAAATCCTCCACTGGTTTCCTATTTTAGAGCAAAATCCAAAGTTTACATTATGATTCTCAAAACCATGCATAGTTGGAGGGCAGGAACTTGGGTTTTCACTCTGCTGCATGCTTTAGGATTGCACTTTGACAAATACTTGTTAAATGATTGACTTTAGGTATAACTACTTTTGCCCAGAAAGATTAGCCTCAGGCCCACATAAGGATGCACTGGGCTCTACCTTCCTTTCTATTGATATCTACAGTAACTGAGGTCCTTTCATTGCTCTCCAAGAGTAAGATTTTCAAGGGCAAGAAGTAGGTCTTGGGTCACTGGCTGATGTGTAAAGGCCTAAGACTGTAGGAGAAGGATGATCTATACATAAAAAAGGTAGAGTGATAATAGGCCCCTGCAGTCCTTTTCCATCCCTCATGATCTACTTGTCTGCCCGACATAGGGGAGAGTTGGTTACATGTCTCGTTAAAAACACTGCTGGGTTTCTAAGACTAGAGAATATCAGTGGTGAATTTCTGGTCATGTATTATCTCCTTTATTGTGTGATTTATCTGTGAGCCCATTTTTATAGTATCTCTCTATAAAAAAGAGTAGGTAATAGAGAGTAAAAGAAAATCACTTAGATAAATTCTTTTTTTTTTTCCCTGAAAGCTTGATCAGAACATTTAGAAAGATGTGAAGGGTAACCAATCATTCTTTCATCTGCTTGCAGCAATCAGAGTCTTTTGAACTTTTTTTTAAACTTGATTTATTTAAGTGGTTTATTCATTTATTCCTGAAGGATAGAAGCAAAGTAACATAAAAAAAAGAGGATTGTATTTTGAGAATATGTGTGACAGCGTTTCAGAAAGCAGGCTTTTGAAAGCCTTATAAGAACACTGTTCAAGTTAATCCTGTTGAGAAATTCTTTGTCAGGAAAACCTTAAAAATAAAATCTTTGGACTTTTTAACTGATTTGACCACAATATCAGAAGAGCTGGCCCTACTATTGATATTAAAGAAGATATTCTACTAAGGAAAATGCAGGCATAATAAAACCATATTTTTCCTCCCTATGGAATTTTGGTAACTGTAAATCTATATGTTAGCATATATAATAGAATTCCTTCCTTATTTTGAGACATGGTCTTTCTATGTAGTCTCAGGCTGATCTTGAATTTGCTGTGTTGCCTAGGCTAGCCTTGAACTTGATCCTCTTGGCTGAGTCTCCCCAGTGCTGGGATTATACCTGGCTCTTCCTTCTATATCTTATTACCAATGTCAAGAATGTTATAAAGGGATGGATATACAGGAGGCTCCTATAATTTAAAGTCTAACTTATCACTATTGACTCATACAGCTGTCATGCTACAAGGGCGATCAATAGGAGTAGTAAAAACCATGCTAATCCGTAGAATAAAAAATAGCTCAGTAAACTTGCTCCCTTAAATGCCTTATTTGCGCTAATGTTAATGGGAACAGAGAAGCATTAAATAAGGACTTGCAGGTGTTGTCTCATGGGGCTGGTAATTAATTTACACAATAAAGCAACAGCATATCTTTTCATGGGTAATTATGATATTGAATCGCCAATGAAACCTAGTAATATTTTAAATCTTTTAAGCTACTACCAGATGTGCCAGCTTTAGAATAATTCTTTTCAGTTTCTCACCAGCAAATGCATGCTGTTTGTTTTATTAATTTCAATTGAATTTCTAGGTTTAAAATGAAAATAAATTGAGTGGCAATAAAATGGTATTCATAAAATAAATCGTTGCCTACTTTACATTTGTAAGTTAATATTTGGTCATCATAAAGCATGAGCTACCAGCCCTGGACTCATGACTTCTCTATTACATTTAAATATCGAAATTTAGCACTGAAAAGACCCCAGGAAACAAATACAGGGTCTCTCTTTGAGAAAATTTCAAAACAGAAATAATGGCTTGCCCGGTTTTTCCACACATTGATTTTCTTTTTGAGGTGGAGATGCCATTTCCCAAGTCTGACCTTTCTTTTTACCCAGTCATTGGCCATACAAGAAAGATCACTATAACCTTTCACTCTCCCTCTTATTGAATTTTATGAGTGTCCATCCAGTTAGGATGCAATCACTGACATCACAGGAATGCATTTGAAAGTTTGGCTACATCTTGTACATTTCTTTCCAAAGTATTCATTCTAAATATTTACTGTATCACATAATCAGTATTAAGTATTATGCTACCATTAGAAACTGAAACAGAAAATACCAGAGCAATAGTATGTAGTAAGATAAATATCATTTCAAGATTTTGTGTATGTGTGCGTGCATGTGCCTACACACACACATACACACACATAGTATGTGCCTGCTGGATCACCATGCTTCTCTTTTAGGTATTGGGTAGTGAACCCGGGGCAGCTTAACCACTGAGTTACACCCCCCTTCTTTGGGATAGGATCCTACTAAGATGCCCAGGCTGGCCTTGAACTTGTGATCCTCTTGTCTCAGCCTACAGAGTAGCTAGCAGTACAGGCATGCACCATCACCTTAGCTAAGACCTTTTCATAGAATACTGGCCATTCTTCCTGCCTCATCATACATTTAATGTGTTTTCTTCTATGAGTCATGGTCCAAAAGTTTAAAATCATTGATCTAGAGTAGTTTTCCTTAACATGTGCCTTGAAATGGAATATTATTCAGCCACAAAGAACAAAAGGATGGAATTGGAGAACATCATGTTAAGTAAAATATGATAGACTCAGAAAGTCAAATATACGTTCTCTCTCATATGAAGAAAAAGTTGAAAACAGATGACATAAAAGAAGGGGGTGGGGGAAAAGAAGGAAGGTAATGGGGGAGAAAAATCACCCAAGTATGTTCTATGCATTTATGAGTATGCCAAAATGAAACCCACTATGTGTGTGCTTTTTCCATTTTATTCCTTTTGATGTATTTTCTTAGTAGGATCCTATACACTATTCTGTATAACTCATATGCATAAATAAAATAGTACATTATGGTTCTTTTTTTGTTTTCTTTCTTTTCTTTTTTCACTTTCCCTCTTCTTCTCCTTTGCTCTCTCTGTCTTTCTCCCCCAGGGGTGTATCATGGGAGAAAACAAAAAGTACTGTATGGTCTGGGATGTTTGTTTTGAACAGATACTGGGGCTCCATCTCAGACCTTTTCAACAGTTCAATTGAACAGTGATTCAAAGGGGTCTTATTCAATCTGAAATACAGTACCAATCTTTGTTAAAATGCTAATGAGGAAGGGCCATACTCCAGAATAATTAAATCAAAGCCCCTGGAGGATTCTTTATGTGATCCCAATGTACACTTAAGATTGAGAATTGCTGGTATCTACAGTGGGCTTTGGAAACAAGTACAGAGAGTTATGAGTCAAGGAGAAAAGAAAAAGAGAAATTTGTATGTGTCGTTTTTCCCTTCTATGGCTGTGGTTCTCAAAATTTAGTGTCCATTAGAATCACCTTGAGGGCTCATTAAAATACAGATAGCTGGACCCCACCCACATACTTTCTGATTCAATAGGTTTAGAATGGGGCCCAGGAATTTATGGAGCTAACAAGTTCCCACATCATTCAGATTGTGCCAGTATGTGGGCCACAAGTTGAAAAACACTGATTTATACAAGGGACCAGCTACATCCAAGTGAAAAGAGTGTTTTAAGACACACTGCTAACCACAAACAGGATTTATTCCAAGTATCAAGTCTGATTCAACATTTGAAAATTAATGCAATCTACCCTATCAACTAGCTAAAGAAGAAAAGTTATATGATCACATCCCTGAGTGCAAGAAAAACCATTTGACAAAATAGTCATTTGTGGTAAAAATTCCAATCAATCTTTCAAGGTAGAAGTTTAGGCTGTTGAGTTGTAATCTTTTTTTTTTTCATGTAGTTGTTTACAGCTCCGAATTTCACTCTGAACATTGTTTCACTGTACACGAGCTTTGGTTGTGTATTTTGTATGTGTGTGCTTTCAATTTTACTCATTTTGATGTATTTTCTGATTTTCCTTGTGGTTTTTTTCTTTGACTGACTGGTTATTAAAGAGCATTTTCATTTCATTTCTACATAATTGTGAATTGGCCAAACATTTTTTGTTACTAATTTCTAATTTCACTCCATTATGGTCAGAGCACATATTTTGTATGATTTCAATCCTTTTAAATTTATTAACATTTGTTTTTAGGCCTAACATATGGTCTATCCTAGAGAGTGTTTTCATGAGCACTTAAGAACAATATGTACTCTGCCACTGTTGGGTAGCATGTTCTAAGATATCTTTTGGATCCAGATGGCTTGTAATATTGCTAAACCTTCTATTTCTTGATCGTCTTCCATTTAGTTTGTTCTGTTCATCACTGAAAGTGAAGTATTAGAGTTTCCAACTATCAATGTGATTTGTCTATTTCTATTTCTCTCCTCAATTCTGTCAGCACTTACTGCATGTATTCTGAGAGGTTTTTTTTAGGGTATATAAATTTTAATTGTTATAATTTTCTGGTGGATAGATTTCTTTGCCATTATAATATGTCCTTTTCCGGTAGGAAAAATTTTGTCTTAAAATCTATCTTTTCTGGTATTAGTATAGCCCCTTTAGTTCTTTTTTGCTTGCCAGTGAAGTGGAATATGTTCCATTTTTAAATATTAAATGAATTTGTGTCTGTAAATCTAAAGTGTATCTTTCATATGCAGCATATAGTTGGGTTTTTATTTTTTTTCTAGTACTAGGGATTGGACTCAGGACCTCCACACTGAGATACATCCCCAGCCTTTTTTTATTTCAGTTTTAAATTTTGAGACAGGGTTTCACAAAATCACTAAATTGCCCAGGCTGGGGTTGAATTTGTGATCCTCCTGCCTCAGCCTCCCAGAGTACTGGGACTATAGGCATGCACAACATGCATGTTTGGATTACATTTTTTAAATTGATTCTGCTAACATTTTCCTTTTAGTTGGATAATTTAATCCACTTACTTCTAATGTAATGACTGATAAGATCATGTCTCTTATTTTACTATTTGTTACCTGTATATCTTAGAGTTTTTGTTTCTTTGTTTCTCCATTGCAGCCTTCTTTTGTGCTAAATAGAAACATATTATACTCTTTTAAATCATTTGCCATTTCTTTTCCTATGTATTTTTCAGTAATTTTTAGTGGTTGCTCTGAGGATTTTCAGTAATATCCTGCTTTAGAACAATCTAGTTTAGATTAATGTTAATTTAATTTCAGTAGTAAATGAAAACTTTTGTCCTATATGCCATCAATCCCTCTGTTTTATTTTGTTATTGCCACAAATTACAACTTTATACATTGTATCTTTGTTGTATATTTATACTTTATGTAAATTTATATATATCTAACAACTTAAATTTATATATATATATATATATATATACTGCATTATGAGTTGTCTTTTAAATAATATAGGAGAAATAGAGTTTGACACAAAGATGTATTTATACTATCTTTTATATTTACCAATGTAGTTACCTTTATCAGTGTGCTTTATTAATTTAGGTAACTTCTAGGTATTTTTCATCCTGAAGGCTTCCTTCAGCAACTTTGTTTTAGTGCAGATCTGCTTGAGGCAAACTTTCTCAGTATGTGTTTATTGGGAACACCTTAATTACTCCTATATTCTTTTCTGTAAAGGAAAAAGAAAACAAAATAACAACAACCAAGACAAAAACAAATTCTTCAGGATGAACAATGCCTAGTATTTACCCAAATAAATAAAGCACACTGATAAAGGTAACTACATATGTAAATATAAAGGACAGTATAAAATGCTCCTATACTCTTAATGATAGTTTAACCAGAAATAAGAATCTTGCTTTAGAATGTCTTCTCAGTGGAAATCTTTATTTTTGAAGATAAATTTGATAACCTCCATTGAATGTTTTTGGATTCTTTGTCAAAGATCAAATAGCTGAATATCCCTGGGGTTGTTTCTGCATCCTCTATTTTGTTCCATTGATCCACATGTCTGTTTTTGTATTAGTACCATACTGTTTTTACCACTGTAGCTTTGTTATTTGGCTTCAAATCTGAGATTGTGATGCTTCCTGTTTTGCTTTTGTTACCTACAATTGCTTTTTCTAGGGTCTCTTCTGGGTCCATACAAATTTTAGGATTGCTTTCTCTAGTTCTGTGAGAAATGCTGGTGGTATCTTGATTTGAATTGCATTAAATCAGTATATCAGTTTTGGAAAGTGTGGCATTTATGCACAATGGAGTACTACTCTGCCACAAAGGATACACTTGAGTCATTTGTGGGAAAATTGATGCACCCTGAGACCATAATATTAAGTGAAATAAATCAGACACACAAGCTTAAATATAACATTGTTTGTCTTTTATGAGAAACTCAAAATATAGCTAAAGAGCAAAATAGAAGCTAGATAATAGGAAGTAGGGAGATAGACTTTATTCAAATGGGGAGGGGATCAAGAGGTGAAGGAAAGGAGGAGGGAAGAAAAGGGATGATAAAAGAATTAAGATTTGTTATGTACATGTACCAAATCCCCACAAGAGATGTAATATACTGCAAATATGCCCAAATAAAAATAAAAATTGGAAAAAAGTTAACCTGAAGCATGCTAATTTTATTCTTTTTTTTTTTTTTGGTTTTGGTTTTTCTCCGGTACCGGGAACCTAACTCACGACCTTGCGCTTGCCAGGCAGGCGCTTTGCCGCTGAGCTAAATCCCCAGCCCCTGCTAATTTTATTCTTGAATTGAATTTTAGGCTACTTCTCAGTTGTACACATTCTTCTTAAAGTAAGTGATGAAAACTTTTATTAAAAATTTACCTTCAAAGGATTGATAAATAAACTAATTCAAATGGCTTGATATTTGAACCATTTTAACACAAAATATCCATGAATTTCACACAGAATGCTTATATAATGACATAATCATGAAGAGATCTGAAGTGAGATGTGAGTTTGATTTCAAAATCTTTTATAAATTTTTCATCAGAATATACACGTTTGCTTTTGCTAAAAAATAACTTGCCTTATTTGGTATTTGATCATGTTTTGTACTTTTCATTAATGGTGAAGGGAGAACTGGCCTAAAATCGATCAGATTATTGGCATGTGGGTGGAATTCTGGCAGCATCCAAATATTCACATGGAAATAAATGCAAACTCTGGAGAGAAATATGCCTTCTTGCATTTAGAATTCGGACACATGTCATAGTGGGAACCTGTGAGAAACACAATGTACAGGATGCACTTCATTTGTATCCTCTGTACTTTTAGCACCTCCACAACATGATTCTTTCTGTGCAAAATGGTAACATGAATTCTACTGCCAATGTCTCGATTTTAGATGAAAATAGAAGCTCTAAGGACAACCCCTGAGTCCTTTATCCTCAGATTTGTGAACCAGACATTACCTTCACGTTTCAGTTGTGGAATTCTAAAATTTTTAATCTAGTTTACTCCGTACATAGATACTTTGTTTCATAGAAGAAACAGAGGAAGTATTCTGAGTATAATTATAAACTCTTACTGTACATGGTCCCTCTGCTTGTAAAGTGAACCATCAGGTCATCATACAGTGAGTTAACACTCACAGCTGTAGTTTTCCCTGTGCTTCAAATATGACACACAGCGTGGTAGTGGTTACACACAGAGGAGGTTTGTCCAGAGGAAGTTCATTGCACAGTATTACATGCGTACTATGGAATAGTAGTAGAGATGATTAAGAAGCTGTGTACTTTGAGTATGTGGGAATATGATGGCATGCCTTGCTGTGGAATGGTGCTGGTTCTCTAACTCAGTGTATAAGCTCTGATATGGTCTCATTTCTTCATGGATCAAGGCATAAGTAAGCCCAATTTTGACTATGCAGAGAATCGCAATCATTCATTTATTTAAGTACCAAATATTAGTTGAGCATCCACCATGAGCCAAGAATGCTTGCATGTGTGTATGCATGTGTGTGCATATATGTGTGTGTATGCATGTGTGTATATGTGTGTGTGTATGCAGTGTCTGTGTCCAGAAAAAGATACAGAGAACATAAGGCTTTGGACACCTTTACACTGAGATGAGAAGCCATTGTTTATTTTGTTTTTGCCGTGGTTCTACTGCTAATGCAATTTAAAAAAAAGACTTACAAATGTTAGTAACATAAACAGAAACATCCCAATCAATAATACTGAATAAATATACAGCTTTGATTTGAAATCTGTGCAATGATATCTAACTGTGACTTGTCTTAGTCTTTCCAGAGTCTATAAAGTTATCTCAGTCAGTTTATAGTTTTATTTATTTTTTCTTTGTTTTAAAAATCATATTTTGCTGGGCCTGGTGGCAGTTGCTTGTAATTCCAGCACTCGGGAGGCTGAGGCAGGAAGATTCTTGCAAGTTCAAGACCAGCCTAGGCTACAAGGTGAGCTCAAAGCCAGTCTGAATTGCATAGTGAGACCCTGTCTCAAAAAGACAATAAATAAATAAATAAATAAATAAATAAATAAATAAATATCATTTTTGTGGTACTAAGGGTTGAACCTAGGACCTTTGTGCATAGCTACATTCTCAGTGCTTATTTACTTATTTATTTATTGACAGTATCTTGTAAAGTCTGTAAATTGTCCAGGTTGGATTTGAACTTTTGATCCTCCTGCCTCAGATATCCAAAGCATGCATCACCACACCCTGTTAGTTTTTAATTGTTTACCTTATGTTTCTGTGAGAGAAAGGATAGCCTGGATCTTCCTAACCTGCCATACTGCTAATGTTATTTTGTTTGATAAATTTTGTTTTGTTTGTGGTAGTTGGGATAGATTGGGGGGGGTCTATCTCTGAGCTACATCTCCATCCTTTCTTATTTTATTTTTAGAAAGGGTCTTGCTAAGTTGCTCAGGCTTACCTCAAACTTCCAGTCCTGCTGCAGTTTCTCGAGAAGCTGGGATTACAGGTATGGGCTACCAAGTTTGGCTCCTTGGTAAGTGTTAATAATATACATGGAGGAATCCAACTAGTAGATTTGTAATTTTTATTTTAAAATAAATATAGTTTCAAAAGAATTTTAAAAAATGATACAGACATTTCCTTATGCTTTTTGCCCAGCTTCCCTCAGTGGTAACATCCTACATAATTATAGTCCAATTATCAACACCAGAAAGTTGACATTTGCATAATACTGTTAACTAAACTACAGATCTTACTTAAATTTCACCATGTTTTACATTCATTTCTGTGTGTGTATAAATTTGTGATAATGAGATCATAATCAGAACACAGAATAGTTCTGTTACTATGAAGAACTGTTTTGTGCTGCCCTTTATAGTTGTACCCACCTCTTCTTCCTAGCCATTATACAAGTGTAATCATTTAGTATATAATATTTTGATATTTGCTCTTTCACTCACCATAATGCCCTTGATCCATCCAAGTTACATCACAGGTCAATAATTTTTTCCTTTGTGTTGTTGAGTAGTAGTCTATTGTATGGACATAGTATGGCTTGTTTATGAAGTTTTCCTATTAAAGGACATTTAGAAATTTCCACTTTATCATTCAATAAATCTTTTTATTGTGCATGCAAGCCAACTTGCAGAACTTTCAATTAAATGGTCGACCTCTGGCATAAGTATTCAACTGCCCATGTTTATTTGGGGAGAATATATATAATGGTTCTCCTTTGGAGTACAATTACTGTATCTACTCTCTTTATTACTACATATTGTTGCACATATGTAATACATTCAAATAAGCAAGTATCAAGACAATGATTGTAAAGGCAAAAAAATCCAGAATTTGAGTTATTTCAATCATGCCATTCTATGCACTACTTAGAGGTTTTCTTTTTGTTTAAATTTTAAAACAGAGAAACAAGGCTGGGAGTGCTGCTCAGTTGTAGAATGTATACCTAATATACATGAGGCCATGGATTTAATCCCAGGTCTGCAAAAGAGAGAGACACAGAGAGAGAGATAAAAAAAATTGCAAACTTAAAAAGGTAATACTTTCATTTGATAAGTACAAATTAAATTAAACATGAAATAATCTTCTGAATTTAAATAACATTTTAAGAGAACTGCTATTGATATTATTATTATTACCATTATCATTTAGGTATTGGAGATTGAACAGGGGTCTTCACACTAAGCTATAAGCCCATCACTTTATACATTTTTTAAGACATAATCTCTATAAGTCACTAAATGGCTTAGGTTGGAACTGAACTTGTGATCCCTCTAAGCCTCCCAGATTGCTGGCATTACAGGTAGGTGCAAACACACCTGAAGAATTTTTCTCTTTTCAATGGTTGTTTAAAACAAATTAGTAAATCAATATGTTAATGATATCATTGTTACTAAATTTTGTCACATAAAGGAGTGAGATGTCAAAAAATATCCACTCTGAGTGCCAAATGTGGAGACATGTCACTGATACTAACAGTTGAGTTAAAATACATTCAACAGTTAAAGAATGAAATTCTTACACAATACTTAGTTTCACTCCTCGAGGAATCCTCAACCTCTTGAATGTTAAAATGGTGCCCTTGCTGCATCAGGGTTGTGACAAAGATTCTCAAACTGTGTCAACTTCTAAAACAGAATGTCAGAAAATCTATGGGGGATTTACAGAAGAGGTAACAAGGGCTGGTTTGCTCTACTCACCTAATTACATGCATGGGGTATACAAGATCAATAAAGGAAAATTGTTGAATCGATGCAAAATACTTGGATAGGGAGTCACTGAAGCACTGTAATGTTTCTCATCTTTTCCTTGTTTCTTTAAGTAAAGTTAGATGGTTTTAGGAAATGACTTGAACAACAGTGCCCTCTGGAATTTGGAGGTATAAGGATTGGCAGAAATTGGATTTATGGGCTTCCCTAAGGGCAAAGCGAGAAGAGATGCTGGAAATCAGTGGTATTCCCACTGGGTGGGGAAGGCATACAGCGTAGGATTGCTTGAGAATCTGAGGTAGTCTTCAGTCATATCAGACTCAATGCTGTCTTTTTAAAATCAACATTTGATAATATTCCTTTTTAATATCCTGAAATGGGATTTATAAAGAATACAAGCCACCTACATACAAAATTTGAAAAATAATGAAATGTAATTCTCTAACTGTAATATGAAGGAGAAATAAAAAAAATTTCTAATAAAATAACCATTTCAACATGTAAATGATTTGGTATGACTGCTCTAGATGACACAGTGAATCAAATGCTTGCAACTAATTACTACAATGAATAAATCTGCTTTGAAGTGACAGTATTCAGTTGAGTAGAGTCAGCTTCTTTTCTTTCTATTTAGCCATTTGAAATAAGGACTAAGTGCCTCCCTCTACATACACATAAAACTTCCTCGCCTACAACATCTGCTAATGAAGTCTGACACGTGTGTCATATTTGTTATTTATATACTACAAATAGTGTGTCAGAGAAATTACTTTCTGAAATAGCGCACAACTCTTGGTAAATTTCTGAACAAAGCAGTGTATAATTCCCTTTTGATTTATCTTTCTAGTGTTTGCAATTTTAGAAAATTTAGTATGTATTAAGCCAAGGTAAAAGTTAGTTTGCATTTGTATATTTCTCCTGTATACATGAATATCCACAAGGACATCTGAAAGTCTCCTAGGACCTGAACAAGAGTTCACTTACCTGCAGAAACCCAGGGATCTTTGACCCTATTTAGCCAAAGCCGTTGAATCTTATCCCTAATCACCGCAACAACCAAAAGTGTGCCAAGAACTTCCAAATGACTCCCAGTGAGTGAGAACCAAAACTTTAGCTTTTCCTGGACCTTGGCATATCTGAAACTTATCAAATAAGCTATGAGATCAGTCCAGAATTTCCTTCAAATAAAAGAAATAGTTCAACAAAGAGACGGAGATTAGGGGTGGGGAGGAAAAGAGGATATAAAAGCATTTAAGATGTGTCATGTATATATACCAAATACCCACAATGAATATAAAAATTATATGTTGCAAATGAGCTAATAATAGCAGTGATAACAATAATAATGAAAATGGAGAAAGGGGCTCTGGAGAAGGAGGGAGGGAGGGAGTTGGAAGGGGAGAGGAAGGGAAACAAAAAGAATGAAGATATATTAAATACCCGTACTTACTCTTTAAAATGAGTGTAAACTTTGTGTACTGCTAACATGCAGTAATAAAATAAAATAATATAAAATAAGAAAGAATAAAGTTGCTTCCTGCTTGCACTCTATAAGTTTAACTCGTTCAATGAATAACTGCTGTGCTAATAATGATGCTAGCAACACTAGAACAATTCCCAGTAAACAGTAAGTACAAATATTCTAAGATAGAAATGAATTTGTCTTTTGTTGTTTGTTTGTCTTTTTGGAGACAGGGTCTCTCTGTGTAGTTCAGGCTGGCCTTGAACACACTATGCAGTCCAAGCTTGTCCTGAACTCACAGTGATCCTTCCGCCTCAGCCTCCCGAGTACTTGGGTTATATTATAGGTGTGCAACAACAGGTTCAGTCTAACCATTTTATTTATTTATTTAGTTATTGGTACTGAGAATCGAACTCAGGATGTTGCGCTTGCCAGGCAGGCTCTGTGCTGCTGAGCTATCTCCCCAGCCTAAGCCTTGCCATTTTTAAAGAATAGTAAAATGACAGGAAGGTTATGACAGGAGTATAAAAAGCAAGGGAAAGAGTGCAAGGGTTTAAGGTCATACAGCAACCAGAAAGTGTAAGGCTTACTGGCCTTGGAAGGGTTTCAGTTTTGTTTGAAATGCAATGGGAGGCAGGGATAAGATACTAACTGAATTATGGAGCTTTGAAATTTTCTTTTCTTTCCTTTTTTTTTTTTTTGGAGACCAGGTCTCGCGGTATAGTTCAGCCTGGCCCTGAACTCACTACGTAGCCCAGGTTGGCCTGGAACTCACGGCAATCCTCCTGCGTCTGCCTCCTGAGTCCTGGGATTACAGGTGTACTTCACCACGCATAACCAATTTTCTATTTTTTTGAGACAAGGGCTTACTATGCTCCTAGGCTGGACTTGAATTCCTATGCTTAAGTGATCTTCCCAGCTCAACATCCTGAGTAGTTAAGACTATAGGCACAGATCACCACCCTGGATTCCTGATTTGTGTTCATAAAGGGCATAAAAATTATACTGATCTGAGAAGTATAGATTGTCAGGAAACAGTAATAACTGCAGGGATAATACCTAAACCCAAAATGAGAGTGGTGGCAGTATAAAACTAAAATAGGCTGAAGTGATTGTACTTGCAGATGAATGTGTAGGAACTGGAAAGGAAGAGAAGCTATAATCATCTTGACTCACTGGGAAGACCAGAATGCCTTTAATTGAGATGGGGGAACACTTGAGAATAGAATTTGAAAAGCCACTTGAAAGACAATTATTTTCCCTTTTATCAAATTATGTCTTGTTATAGTTAAGACAAATATGATAAGTACATAGTTGAAGATTCTCAATTAGAAAATAGCCATATTAGAATCTTCACCATCACTGTCATTGATTAATATCTTTATGCATAGACTGGCCTGAATCTAGCTTTCAACAATTTCCATCTGAATTTCAAATCTAAATTTTGCCTCTCTCTTATTTTTAAACCAGAATTTCAACATAAATTCCTTATCTATAAAATGTTCATAAAGATAACTAATTCCACAAGAGATTATGACGATTAATTATTGAATGATTACACAGTCCTCAGCAAGTATTAAAACTGATATTTCAAGGACTGTTATTAAAACAGAAAGGTGTTTCTTGCTATCTCTGGCTTCATTATGAGATAATCAACAGTAATGTACTCATTTTCACTAAGTCTAGGGAATAATTGTGGAACACTCTGTGCCAGACACAGGTGTTGGGTAGGGCACTGTTTGTGAGTGGGCATAAAGATGAGCCAGATGGCCATGATTCCTCTCCCAAAGAAGCCCATGCATAGATACAAAAACTGAAAGTAACCTGAATTAGCACTGAAGTTAGCCAGAGTTTAGGTGAATGAAAGGGTCAAAATATTGTGCTAATTTGAATTGCTTCAACTCCTTCAAGGTACTATTCTTTCTGGCAGAGAGCAGATATCACTGCTTAAAAGTGACTCTTCCAAGGCTCCTACTTTCCTGAACATGGCAATGTGTATAGCCTTCTCTCAGGCATTGCTAAAGTGAACGTGCACATTCGCTTAGGTTCTGTGGGACAAAGGCAAGGAAATAAAAGGTCCAAATCACAACATAGAGGCACAGCCTGATGGCCAAGGGCAAGGCACAGTGTGAGAGCAATTTGGGGTTTGATGCTAGAGAAGGGGACAATAGGCAGGAGATGCAAGCAGATGACGGTACCAGAACTCATTTGGCCTATTAAACTATTTTTTCTTATGGCTGTCAGTGGAAGGGTTAATTTGGGAAAAACAGGATTTTGTTATGAGAACCTGCAAGCTACCAGGTAATGGAGACCACTACAAAGCAGCCCTGAGCAGGATTTAAATTAACCAGTGGGTTTTCACATTTACCTGTGAGTCTGTCTAAGACCCAGGCTCCTTGTCTGGAGATGGGTGACGGACTACCAGTAAGTGAACCTCTGTGAGTCACTAATCCCTCCTAAGGCCTGTAATGGTGGATGAAGCCAGAAAGCCTCAAAGGATAAGACAAGATCACAGCCAAGGACACCTGGATCCAACCTCAACTAGAAAAAAGACTGTAATCTCAGGCATCTCAATCCTGAGTGGATTAATTTCATACCTTACTTGGTGATGTCCTTGAGTGATTCCGCCCTTCTTGAGTATTCCTCTCCCTTCTTCTGATAACCAAATAAATATAGGCCACCCAGAGAAGGTCTTGGTCTTAGCTCTGAGAGAATCTCAAATTCTGTGAGAGGGCTTTGATCCTCCTGGATCCCTGAAATCATTCGATTCACCTCTTTTTATTTAGCCTTTGCTGTACACTCGTTCAGGAGATTGTGGACTTGATCAGTCCACAGTAACTAATGGATATTATTAGCCCAGTAGTAACAGAGCAATGAAAATGTTTTCCTCCCCTATTTCTTCTTCTTATTCCTTCATTGATCACCCCTTACTGACCTCTGCCAGATTCCTTAAGTGGTGGAGCTAGAGCAACCAAAAACAACCAAGGTGTCTTAGTTACTTTTCTTGTTGTTGAGACAAAATACCCAGCACCCAAAGTTAAAGGAGGAAAGGTTTATTCGGCTCACAGTTTGTAGATCTTTCAGTCTGTAATGGGCTGGCTCCAAGGCAGGGTGGCACATGGCAGAAGGGGAACTGTTCATGGTGTTAGAAAACAGCAAAAGCAACCAGGAGGGAGAAAGAGAAGCCTCTATTTGTTCCTTGTATTGAAGACAGTGTACTGGGATTAGGGCAGTGCCAATCCAATCAGTGGACTGAACCAGCAATCACCCACCCTTAATTCCAGTACCCTGAATCCCAGCACTACACTACAAGTCAATCACATACTGTAGATTCAGCCACCTCCAAAAACTCTCTATGAGTGCATAAGACTTTGGGGGACATCTAGATGCAAAACATAACAGAAAGCAAACCATCTACTGGTGGTCTCCACTGATTGAAATTTTTCCTAGCAGACCATTTGGCTTTCATACCTTATCTTATTAGATAGGGAATGGAGCCTCAGGAAATCCTTTGATAAAATGACTTTCTTTTGTCTAAATGCAAACAAGAAGAGAAAAGAGAGACTTCATAGGGACTTGCAATCTATTATTAACCTCTTTTGCAGGATGGCTTGCTTGGGTTGAGAAAATAAGCAGCTTCTGTTTTGAGCTGATACTCATAAGTATTAGGTTGGGTTGAGGAAGTGGCCATGTGGAAAGAGGGAGTAGATTAACTAGCCAAGTAAGTTTTCCATCAATATTTTTGAACTGTTTCTTTAGTTATATGAGAAATTAATAATCTGTAGGACTTCTGCAAATTGTTGAGGTCCATGACATGACTGATCATTAAAAATTAAGTGTTTGCCTCTTGGTCAAAATTTGTACTAGGCTTATACATTCTCACAGAATATCGAACTACAAAAGGCCCCTTCAGTTTTGAAAGCCAAATGAGATTTTATGTATCCATGGGACCATGCACGCATTTGTTTCATCAAGCCTATGGTTGTCTATGTTTCCAGTGTTCAGGGCTCAGTTGTCTACACATAATTGGATAGGGGCATGTGCCCAGTTGGAGGGGACTATTCTTTTCTTTCTCTGCTTGTACTCTCCTGTACCCACATACAGTCCATCATGCACACTCAGTCTCTAGCCTGAAGCTGTGCTACATATTCCTCTCTCCTCATTCTTACAGCTATGGACAGGCTCATGCATGGATTCCCCAGGTTTCCTTAGTGCATCTCAGTATCATCCTTGTTGAGCTTCCTTCCTCTGGTTTCTCTTCAGAAAAGCCCTGTCACTATTCACTGTATGCTTACTGCATGCTCACTGCAGGTCAGGTACAGGGCCGAGTACCTCACATGCATTATCTCATTAATTTCAAAGTAACGCTGTGAAGATACTTAATTTACAGATGGGAAACATGAAGCCCAGAGAACTTATTTAATATACCCTAGGGAACAGAGCTACTATGGTTGAGGTAGAATCAGGGTTTGTACTCAAGACTGCCTAATCCCCAATCCTTAGATTAAAATCATCATAAATTCTGTAATTCTCTCACACTGACTAAAGTTATTGCAAAACACATCCAGGAGCATGTTATTCATCCCTTAAAAGTCTTTGATCATTTACCCTAGTACTCTGCCTTTAAACCAAATTAAGCCATTTGCAGCAGATACTCAAAATCTATTTACATGGTATGGATAGATATCTTAATTACTTTTCTCATTCCTGGGACAAAATGGTTGAAACAGAAGTGAAAGGAGGAAAGGTTTATTTCAGCTCACAGTTTGTAGGGGTTTCAATCTATATTTGCCTGGTTCCAAGGCAGGCTGGCATGGCAGAGGGGCATTGCAGAGAAGAAACAACCCATAGCATGACAGGCAGAAAACAGCATGGGGATGGGTAGCCAGCACAGGAAGCACTGGGGACTGGGCAACCACCTCCACCAGAGGATCCCAGGTGCCTGGCTTCTCCCCCTACACCACAGGACAAGGCCACTAGGGGAAGGATAGCCACACAATAGAACCTGGACTAGGATGCATGATGGACTAGCAAGATGGAAAATTCTAAAATACGAGCCAACAGGTAGTAAGTTAGGTGAACCAGCATTGTACTTAGGGACAAAGATACATGTAGTAGAGATAGGTAGGTAGGACCACCCCTCTTCTTTTTTAATATATATTTTTTCATTTTAATTTATCTTGCTTTCTCTTTGCTTTTATCTTATTTTATCTTTTTTCTCAATTTTTTTTCTCTTTTTCTTGTTTTAATCCCATCCCCCAAACTCAGAGACCACGTTCAGATAATACTTTGAATACTCTTTCATTTTTTCTTTTCTACCCCCTTCACTAGTTTCCCAAACCTTGTATGAACACCCTTTGTCCTCCAGCCTTGCTTCTACTTCCTTTCCAGTTATCTTTATCTTACATACCATCTTTCCTAAAGTTCCCCCACCACAGGGTAAATCCACTCTACCAAAGGGAAACACTTTGCATACAAACTCCTAATTTACAGTAGATTCTGTTATATAATTTGACTTTGCTCTTATGATCTAAAGTACAAAATCAATAGTTACCACAGTTTGTCAGTTTCTACATTGTGCTTGATGATATCATTATTGCTAATTTTACTATTTTACCTCGGATGTCATGTCTGTTGTAATCAGTTGTTTTCCCTTTTATAACAATTTTGGTAAGCTCTGAGGTAATAACATCACCACAGCTCCACATCAAAAGACTAGGGACTGAGCCAGATACCAACATCCCACTCTCAATTAGTTGGGAAGGCAGGATCTGGGACAGACACAAACCAAGAATCTCCTATGTACAGAAGACATCCCTGAAGAACAGACTTTTCTAAAATGGCCTTCATACTAGTGATATAGCTGTCTACTACAAAACCTCACAAAGGCCATCACAAAAACAGAATAAAAAATGTTTGAAACAGAAAATGAAAAGACACAGATGCAAAATGCAACCTAAGACCTCCAGCCCACCCAGAACAAATTCAGGATATGAGATAGAGGAAAATGGAAGACACACATATAACATTTCTGAAATGATACCAATCAAAGTAAAGAAATAAATCCATGAGGCTATAGAGGAAATAAATCAGAAATAATCTCTCAGGTAAAAAAAAAGGAAATGTCAACATTTTTAAAGGAAGTGCTCAGCAGATCTGGAGTAGAGATAGACCAAAAAATAGATGATGATAGGAAGAGGATGGAAACTATGAATGATCAATATAGGAAAGAAATAAAATGCATGAAAAAGATTCAAACAGATATCCAGGAAATTAAAAATTCCATTCAAAGCTAAAAAACAAAACAAAACAAAACAAAACAAAACAAAAAAAACGCTTGAGCAAATCTGAAGACAGATTTTCAGACCTTGAAGACAGGATCACAGCTAGTGATCATGAAAAGAAAGATCTCTTCAAAAGAACAAAAGATCAGAAAATAACAATTCAACAGCTATAAGACAATGCAAAGAAAAAATAATGTACAAATAATTGGTACAACAGGGCCTGTGAGAGGAGTGTAAATCCATGCTCTGCATTTCCTCCATTATCTCTGGGACAGTGGGTCCTGTGAGAGTATAATTCTGTGCTCTGCACTTCCTCTATTGTCCCTGGGACAATAGGGCTTGCAAGAGTATTGTAAGACTGTGTTCTGCACTTATTCCTTTATGCCTCAGACAGTGAGACCTGTAAGAGTGTAGGTCCATGCTCTGTACTTCATTCATTATCTCTGGGACGGTGGGGCCTGTGAGAGGAGTGTGAGTCCATGTTCTGTGCTTCCTCCATTGCCTGGGAAAGGGAGTACCTGCAAGAGGAGTATAAGGACACATGCCTTTGGGGGATGGGCTGACTAGAATCCCAAGACCTGAGACCCAAGACAGCAGCTGGGCCCTGGGTGCAGGGGTGCATACATGTCTTTGGAGGGCAGAGTGATCAGTGAAACTAGTAATGTGGAAGTGTCTAAGCAGCAGCAAGGAGCCAGCAGTTGGACTCTGGAGAACTCCACCAACGGAAGACCAGTAACAGCCCCCACATTCAGAGGTCAAGATCAGCTCCATACCCAGCACATTTCTGGGATTAAATATGGACACTATTACAGAACTGTAAACACCACAGGTATTTTACTACTTTCAGACTCCCTTATTTTCTAATAAGCTATCCCTTTCATGTCCGGTTGTATGTCATCTTGTTTTCTTTTGTATTCTGTGGTTATATTTGTATTTGGGTTTTTCTTCTTTTTATCTTTCTGTTCTTTCTCTGGTTTCCTTTTTCTTTCTTTTCTACTTTTCTTTTTCATTCTTTTTCTCTTTTTTTCCTTATTTTTTCAACATTTAGGTTTCTTACCTTTCTTTTTCCTTTTCTTCTATTATTCTCTTTCTGCAACTACTTTTTGAATTTAAACTTACAAGTGAGTAAAGATTGTCTCTGCCTTTTCTGACTACTTCTTCATATTCTATTTTATTCTTTCTGTCCTATGTCCTCCAGTTTCCCAGAACTCAGGTGATCATCCTTTGACCTCCAGCTTTGACTCTACTATATTTGACCTCACTCATCACTTTAACCTATCCCTTACCAAACTTTTTTCCCTGCCCATCTTAACCACCCCTGCCCTCACAGAAGGGTAAAATCACCCCAGTAAGGGTAAAATTACTGCATACAAGTGCACAGTATATGTTTAATTTTCTTATATAACTTTAGAGTTTGCTCCTGTGGTCAGAGGAAGCAGATTAATGGTCACCATAGTTTATCAGTAGTTAAACTGTACTTGAAATTATTGTTATTACTAACTGTACTACTTTAGCCAGGATGTCATATATGTTATAAATAAATTTTCTCCTTTGTATAACAACACTGTTATTGCATGAGGTAGTAAACATCACCACAGCCCAATATCAAAGGATTGGGAGATGCATCAAATAATAATTGTGCATCCTTTACAAATTGGGAAGGTAAGGTCTTGGGATAGCTACATGGAATTGCCCACATCTAGAGGACATCCCCTAATAACAGATATGTTCTAGGGAAACCTCAATACTAGCAATAAAGCTGCATGTCATAAGAAATTGGCAAGTATCAACAAAGAAAACAAAATAAAATAAAAAGAGAAAATAAAAAATAACAAGAAGCAGAAGAAAATGCAACCACATACCCCGGCCCAGCCTAGACAAGCCTGGAACTCAATGAGATAGATAAAATTGGAAGACAAACACTGAAACTTTCTGAAACGATAGCAACAGAAGTGAAAAAAAAAACAAGTGGAAAGGCTATAGAGAAAATAATCTCTCAAATACAGAAAGAAATCATGCTTAAAATCAAAGATATTGCAGAAGAAACAGACAAAAGTATAGACGAGTGTAAAACAGTGATAGAAAGAAAAAACTCCCGACATAGGAAAGCAATGGAATTCATGAAACAGATCCAAACAGAAATCCAGGAGACTAAAACCTTTATTGAAAGCATATGCACCAGATTAAATAAAGGAAAAGATAGGATAGCAGATCTTGAGAACAGAATTTCAGCTAGTGATCACAAAAAGAAAGATATCTTGTGGGTTTTTACTTTTTTAGCACTGTGAATTGAACTCAGGACCACTGAGCTATATCCCTGGCCCAAGAAAGAGATCTTAAAAATTACAAGAGATCATGAAAAGTCAATGCATCAGTTACAAAATGAAGCAAAGAAGAATAACATATGATCAACTGGGGTCAATGAGAAAGCTGGAGACAGCACAAATGGAATCAAAAACCCTTCATAGAAATAACAGCAAACAGCTGCCCAAGCATGGATAAAGAAACTGACACACAAATAAAAAAAGAGAACTCCAAAGAGTCATAACCAAAATAAAACTACACCAAGACATATAATAATCCAGATTCCAGAAATTCAGCACACAAACAGAATAGTAAAAGCTGTTAGAGAAAAGAAACAGATCACCCATAAAGGAAAGCCCATTACAATCATGGCAGACTTCGCAAACATGGCCTCAAGTAAAGAAGCACTTGGAGTGAATTATTTCAAGTCCTGAAAGAAAACAATTTCCAACACAGATTGATGTACTCTATAAAAGTATCTTTAAAAATTAATGGAGAAATAATATACTTCCATGATAATGAACAAAAGATGAAATTTATAACCACCAAACCAACCCTATGAAGAGTACTGAAAAATATTCTAATGAGATAAAAATGACAACAATTCCAAGAACAATAGAAAAAACCTACCACACAGGGTAAACAATTAAATAGAGGGAAAAATCAGGGAATCAACAGCAGGAAAATAGCGTAAAAAAGATAAGCTAATTCAGGGTATCAACAGAGCCAAAGACAAAAATCACATGATCATCTCAACAGATGCAGAAAAAGCTTTGAGTAAAAGCCAACACTCATTCATTAAAACAACCCTACAGAAAATGAGAATAGATAATCTTTACCTCATTCAGATAAAAGCCATCTATGACAAATCAATAGCCAATATCAAAATGCACAAAAACTGAAAGTTGTCACTGTAAAATCAGGAACCAGACAAGAATGTTCACTATCACCACTCCTATTCAACATAATTCTGGAAACATTAGCCAAAGAAATTAGACAAGATAGAGAAATAAAACGAATAAGGATAGGAAAAGAAGAAGTAAAACTATCACTATCTGCAGATGACATGATACTTTATGTCAAAGACCCCAAAAACTCCACAAGAAGACTCCTTGAATTAATCAACAACTTCAGCAGTGTAGCTGGATACAAAGTCAACGCACACAAATTGATAGCATTCCTATACACAAACAACAAACAGTCTCAGAGAGAAATTAAGGAAACCATACCTTTCACAATATCATTCAAGAAATTGAAATATTTAGGAATCAATTTAACAAAAGAAGTAAAAGATTTATTCAGTGAAAACTACAGTACTCTTAAAAAAAGAGATCAAAGAGGATTTCAGTAAATGGAAAAATATTCCTTCCTCATGGATAGGAAGAATCAACATTGTGAAAATGGCTGTACTCTCAAAACTGCTGTACAGATTTAATGCAATTCCCATTAAACTACCATTAGCATACCTCACAGATCTCGAGAAAACATGATTTAAATTCATCTGGAACCAGAAGACACCCAGAATAGCAAAAGCAATCCTGGGCAACAAGGACAAGTCAGGTGGAATCACAATCCCTGACCTGAAATTACACTACTAAGCTACTGTAATAAAATCAACCTGGTACTGGCTAAAAAACAGACCTGAGGATCAATGGAACACACTAGAAGAAACAGCCACAACCACAAACAAGCTCAGCCCCTAATCTTTGATAAAGGGGCCAATCAAACTCACTGGAAGAAGGATAGACTCTTTAATAAATGGTGCTAGAAAAATTGGCTTGCCACCTGCCAAAGACTGAAAATAGACCCAAGTCTATCACCATGGACCAAACTCAAGTCAAAATGGATCACAGATCTCAATATGAAAAGAGAAACACTGAATCAATTGGAAGAGAAAGTAGGTAAAAACCTTGAAGACATAGGGGCAGGCAGAGAGCTCATGAACAAAAACCAAACTGCACGTGAAACCCTTTCAACAACTGGGATCTCATCCTACTGAAGAGCTTCTGCACATCTAAAGAAATCACCAGCAGAGTAAAAAGAAAACCCACAAACTTGGAAAAAATTTTAGCTGATTGTCCCTCAGACAAAGGGCGTCTATCTAGAACATATAAGGAATTAAAAAATACCAGCCCCCCCATTCAAAGACCCAATCCAAAAATGGGCAACTGAGATGAATACACACTTCTCAGATCATGAAATACAAATGGCAAATAAATACATGAGAAAATGTGCCACATCATTAGTCATTCAAGAAATATAAATTAAAACAACATTGAGATTCCACCTTACCCCAGAAAGAATGGCTAGCATTAAGAAATCAACCAATAACAAATGCTAGAGAGGCTGTGCAGAAATAGGAATGCTTCTCCACTGCTGGTGGGAATGCAGACTGGTGACACCACTGTGGAAATCAGTTTGGAGATTCCTCCAAAAACTAGGTCTCGAGGTCCCATTCAACCCAGCTATCCCTCTGCTGGGTGTGTTCCCAGAAGATCTAAAAACATCATATCACAGCGATATATGTGCACCTATGTTCATAGCAGCACAATATGTAATTGCTAAATTGTGGAAGCATCCCAAATGTCCATCCACCGAAGATTGGATAAGAAAATTGTGGTACTTTTATATAATGGAATATTGCTCAGCTATAAAGATAGATAAACTCGAGGCTTTTATAGGTAAATGGTCACAACTAGAGACCATACTCATAAGTGAAATAAATCAGACCTGCATGTGCAAACTCCACATTGTGTCAGTAGTGTAAAACCTGAAATAGTTAATAAAAACTCGGAGGTATGACAGACACTGTGAAATGATAGGAAAACACTCAAGGGTAGAGGGCACCTGGGATGTGGGAAAAGAAAAGGGAAAGAAGGAGAAATTTTGTATGTATGTATATACAAGATAGTTAACATAGTTGATCTACTGTCTTCTATTTCTTTGCTGAAAGAAACTAGTAATGAGTCCTTAATTGATCAGTATTGCATGTCTCTATTTGTTTTCCTGAGAAACCACTTTAAAGATATCAATATGTAATACAATAAGCATTGTTCATTTCCTACCACTTTGTTTATAACTCTGTACTGTTCTTTTGCTATTTTGTAAAAGGTTGTCTGTCTGTTAATGTTTTCCTCCTTTTATTTTTAAAATAAAAATTTAAAAAAGGGGATATATATATATATATATATATATATATATATATATATATGATAGTTACACTACTAATTGCAATTAGTTCATTGAAAAGAAAGGTTTATTCCTATATTATTTGATCAATATTTCATGCCTATACCTTGTAATATGAGCAACTATTTTGAAAATAACAATATGCAGTGTACTAACCATTGTTACAATCCTACAGCCTTGGTTTGAAATCTTATACCTTTGTTTTACTGTTTTTTATTTTCTTTAAAATACAAAAAGAATAATTGGTGTAAATGAAAAAGCAGGAGTCAACAAAAATAACAGACAAAAATTATTTGCAGAAGTTATAGAAATTTTCCAAAGCATGGGAAAATAATCTCACATACAGTAAATGAGTCATATAGAACTCAAATTAACCATAACCAAAATAAATCTATACTCAGACATATAATAGTCAAAATCCTAGAAATTCAGCACCAGAAGTAGATCACCTATTAAGCAAAGCCCATCAGAATCATGGCAGATTTCTCAGCATGAAACTTCAAGGCAAGAAGAGCTTGGAGTGAAGTATTTCAAGTTCTGAAAGAAAATAACTTCCAGCCCAGATTAATGTACCCTGCAAAAGTAGCTTTCAAAATTAATGGAGAAATAAGATACTTCCAAGATAAAAAAATAATTAACAAAATTCATGATTACCAAACCAATCTTTCAAAGTGTACTGTAAGATATTCTAGATAGAGATAAATATGACCACAATTCCAAGAACAACAACAAAAAAGAAACCACAAGGCAGAGCAAACAATTAAACAGAAGGAAAAAGCAGGGAACCAAGAGCAAAAAATATCATGACAAAGATAAGCCAATGTATATCAGTTATAGCCATCAGTGTAAATGGCCTCAATTCACAACTCAAAAGAAATAGATTGGCAGAATGAATCAAGAAAGAAGATCCAACAATACACTGTATACACGAAACACATTTAACTCCAAAAGAAACTCAGACTGAAAGTCAAAGGATGGAAAACAATACTCCATGCAACAGGGACACAGAAAAAAGTAGGGGTAATTATTCTGTTTGCACACAATGTGAACTTCAAACCAAGAATGATCAAAACAGGTAAAGAAGGTCACTACATACTTGTTAGGGGAGAAACTGAAGAGGAAGAGATAACAGTCATAAATATATATGCACCAAATATGGGAGCAGCCAAATACATAATACAATTTTTAGGAGATATGAGAAATTAAATAAGCAATAACTCAATTGTAATGAAGCACCTTAATACCCATTATCACAATGAGATAGATCAACTACACAAAAATTGGCAAAGAATTATTAGAACTGAATCATACCTGTGATCAAATGGACTTAATAGACATCACAGAATACACATTAATTTCAGCTGCACATGCAATGTTCTCTAAAATAGACTATATACGAGTTCACAGAATGTGCTTAAATAAATGCAATGGAATTGAAATTATCTCATGCTTATGATCTGACCACAGTGCAATGAAATTGAAAATTGATACAAAAAGAAACCACACAAATTCCACAAAAACATGGAAATTAAATAATACCATCCTGAGCAACCAATGGGACAGAGATGAAATTAAAGAAGAAATTAAACACTATCTACCATCAATCAAAAATGCAAATTCAATTTACTGGAACTAGTGGGATACAATGAAAGCATTCCTAAGAGGGTAGGTCATATCAGTGAATTTTCATACCAGGACAATAGAATGAGTGCAAAAGAACAACCTAATGGTACACCTCAAGCTTCTAGAAAAGGAAGAGCAAGACAAACCCAAAGCCCATAAAAGAGAAGAAATTATAAATGCTAGAGCAGTTGTGTGTTTGCCTATGCTGGGCTGAAGCCAGGACATCTTTGAAAGCCTGGTGAGTCTGGGCTCTGCCTTCCTGGCCAGCGTGCAAGGCAGGTGAAACCTCAGGCACCCTCTGGGGCCTCGGTGGCTACCCATCACACCCATAGTGTGCTGCCTGGGCTGGGCTGAGGCCCAGATATCTTCAGGAAGCACGGTGAGTCTGGGCTTTGCCTCCCTGACCAGCGTGCAAGGCAGGCAAAGCCTCGGGAACACTCTGGGGCTTCAGTGGCTACCTGCCACACCCATAGTGTGAGGGTCTGGGATGGACTGAACCCCAGACATCTTCAGGAAGCCCAGTTAGTCACAGCTTTGTATCCTTGACCAGCGTGCAAGGCAGGCAAAACCTTGGGCACCCTCTGGGGCCTAGGAGGCTCCCAGCCACAACCATAGTGTGTCTTGTAGGGCTGTGCCAAACATGACATGTTTAGGAACCCAATGAGCTACTCTGGGCCTCCCTAACTAGGGTGTGAGGCACGTGAATTCCTGGACACCTTCTGGGGCCTTGGTGGTCACAGCCAGAACAACTCACACCCCGCTGCAGGCTCACCTGAAACCAGAACATAGTCAGTGGCCTCAGGGAGATCACCCTCACTTCTCTCCATCCCGTGTGGGAAGCAGGATATGTCCTGGGCATTATCTGAAGCCGTGGTGAACTCAGCTTGCATTCCCCCCTACTCTTGTAGAAGCTGGGCTGAACCCCATCCTAGGAGCCAACTAAATGCAAAAAGAGTTGGAAGAATCTGGGACCCCACCTTGCCACCACTCACCAGCACGGGAGCTACACTGAGCACAGCGGATCTTCAGAATCTCGCCCTGTCACTCACACACAATTAGAACAGTGAGACTGCATTACAGGGAGTCTCTGGTTCTTTCAAAATGACAAAGCAAAGGAGTAAAATGCAATTCCAGACTTCCACACCACACAAAACAAATCCAGGAGGAATCAACACAGAAGGACCTGGAAGTCATACACCTGAAATTTCTGAAATGATAGCAATTGAAGTAAAGAAACAACTTCATCAGGCCATAGAAGACATCAGACATGAAATAATGTCTCAGGTGAGAAAAGAAATGACAACAATAAAGAAAGAAATGTTCAGCATATCCAAAGATTACATAGACAAGAAAATAGCATAGCATGGACAATGCAATGAAACCTTCAGAGAACAATGTAGAAAAGAACTAGAAGGAATGAAACAGATGCAAACATATATACAGGAACATAAAAATTCCATTGAAAGCTTGCAAAACCACTGGAATGTAGCTAAAGATAGACTTTCAGACCTTGAAGACAGCACTGCCACTAATGAATGTGAAAGGAGGGATCTTTTAAAAGCAACAAGGAACCAGGAAATAACAATTCAACAACTGCAAGACGAAGCAAAGAAAAACAATGTCAGATTAATAGATACTAATGAAACAGCAGGTGCCAACAAAAATGACATAAAAAAACTATTTGCAGAAATAATAGCAGAAAATTTCCCTGGCATGGTAAAATAATTGGACATCCAGTTAAGTGAAGCATATAGAACTCCAGTTAATCATAACTAAAATAAATCTACACCCAGACATATAGTGATCAAGATCCCAGAAACTCAACAAAAGCTCAGAATATTAAAAGCTCTTAGAGAAAAGAAACAGAACACCTATAAAGGAAAGCCTATCAGAATCACAGCAGACTTCTCAACACAAATATTCAAGGCAAGAAGAGCTTGGAGTGAAGTACTTCAGGTACTGAAAGAAAACAACTTCCAACCCAGATTGATGTACCCTGCAAAGCTATCTTTCAAATTTAATGGAGAAATGAAATATTTTCATGATGAAGAACAGCTGAAGAAATGCTTGAGTTCCAAACCAATCTTACAAAGAGTACTAAAAGATATACTAGAAAGAGATAAAACAGACTGCACCTTCAAGAACAACAACAGCAAGGAACAAACGAGCAAAACAAGCAATTAAACAGAGGGAAAAAGGAGGATCCAACAGCAAGAAAATAGCATGACAAAGATAAATCAGTACATATCTGATATAACCATTAATGTAAATGGTCTCAATGCACCAACCAAAAGAAGCAGACCTGCAGAGTGGATTAGGAAACAAAACCCAACTATATGCTGTATAAAAGAAACACATTTAACTCAAAAGGAAATTCAAAGACTGAAAATTAAAGGATGCAAAACAATACTCCATGTGACAGGAACCCAGAAAATGCAGGTGTAGCTATTCTGTTTGCAGACAATGTGAACTTTAAGCCAAGAACCATCAAAAGAGATAAAGAAGGTCACTACACACTTGTGAAAGGGAAGCTTCAAGAGGAAGCACTAACAATCATAAACAACTATGAACCAAATATAGGAGCACCCCCCTATATAAGACAAATTCTAGCAGGCATGAAAAATGAAATAAGTAGCAACACAATCATAACAGGGGTCTTTAAAGTACCATTGTCACAAAGAGATAGATCAACTAGACAAAAAATTGGGAAAGAAATAACAGAACTTAAACAAATGTGTGAACATATGGACTTAGTAGACCTTTACAGATTGTTCCACCTAACAGCATCAGAATACACATTCTTCTCAGCTGCACATGGGACGTTCTCCAAAATAGACCACATACTAGTACATAGAACATGTTTAAGTAAATGGAAAGGAATTGAAATTATCCCATGTATACTATCAGACCACAGTGCAATGCAATTGGAAATTAATGACAAAAGAAAACACAAATATTCCGTTAACAGTTGGAAATAAAACAACATCCTCCCGAACAACCAATGGGTCACAGATGAAATCAAAGTAGAGATTAAACACTATTTACAATCAAATAAAAATGGAGATACAATCTTCAGGAACCTGTGGGATGCAATGAAAGAAGTCCTCAGAGGGAAATGTATAGTGGTGAAATCCCACCTCAGGAAAATAGAATAAGCACAAATAAACAATCTTATGCTGCACCTCAAGTTCCTAGAAAAAGAATAGCAAGTCAAACCCAGACTCCAAAGAATGCAGGAAATTATAAAGCTCAGAGAAGAAATTAACACAATGGAGACTAAGAAAACAATACAAAGAATTAATGCATTGAAGAGTTGGTTCTTTGAAAGAATGAATAAAATAAACCCCTAACCAACCTTATCAAAAAAATATAGAAAAAACTGAAATACGTGCAATAAGGAATGAAAGGGGTGAAATCACTACAGATTCTGAAGAAACTGAGAAGATCATCAATACCTACTTTGAAAATCTTTGCTCTCATAGGATGGAAAGCACAGAGGAAGTGGACAGATTTCTAGATATGTATGAATTACCAAAGCTGAATGAAGAAGATATAAATATCCTGAATAACTCAATATCAGCCAGTGAAATCAAGAACGTAGCTATAAACTTGCCAATGAGGAAAAGCCCAGGTCCTGATGGATTCACAGCTGAATTCTACAAGCAATTTAGGGAAGATTTAAGACCAGTTCTTCTCAAACTCTTTAATGAAATTGAAAGGGAAAAAATTCTCCCCAACTCATTCCTGGAGGCAAGTATAGTACTGATACCAAAACCAGAGGAAGACCCAACCAAGAAAGAGAACTACAGACCAATCCCCCTAATGAATATACATGCAAAAATCCTCAGTAAAATACTACCAAACACAATACAACAAGTCATCAAGAAGATTATACACCACAATCAAGTGGGATTCATACCAGGAATGCAGGGATGGATCAGTTTTCTTCAAAGCAATCAATGTAATACACCATGTCAATAGAGCCAAAAACAAAAATCACATGATCACCTCCACTGATGCAAAAAAGGCCTTCGATAAAGTTGAACAGTCATTCATGTTGAAAACCCTACAGAAAATAGGAATAGATGGTCTTTACCACAGGCTGACCCAAGCCATCTATGATAAACCAACA
>NW_004955516.1:2071740-2091402 GCF_000276665.1 Chinchilla lanigera | reverse complement strand
GAAGAGGATATCAGAAAATGGAAAGATATTCCTTGCTCTTGGATAGGAAGAACCAACATTGTGAAAATGGCCATACTCCCAAAATTGTTGTACAGATTCAATGCAATCCCAATTAAAATGCCATTAGTATATCTCACAGATGTACAGAAAACATTCCTATAGTTCATCTGGAACCAGAGGAGGCCCAGAATAGCAAAAGCAATCTTGGGAAACAAAGGAAAGGCAGGAGGCATCACAATTACTGACTTAAAATTATATTACAAAGATACTGTGATAAAATCAGTGTCCTACTGGCACAACAATAGACCTGAAGATCAATGGAAGAGACTACAGATGATACAGAATGGAAGAGATACAGATACAACTACAAACACACTCAGTCACCTTATCTTTGACAAAGGGGCCAAACAGGTTCAATGGAAGGAAGAGAGCCTCTTTAATAAATGGTGCTGGAAAAAGTGGCTTTCCACATGCCGAAGGCTACAACTAGACCCATGTCTTTCACCATGCACTAAATTAAGGTCAAAATGGATCAAAGATTTAAATATTAAAACAGAAACACTAAACTTATTGGAAGAGAAAGTAGGTAAAAATTTTGACACTGGGGTAGGCAGAGAGTTCATGAACAAAAACCAAACCGCACGGGATATACTTCAAAGAACCAACAACTGGGATCTCATCTTATTGAAAAGTTTCTGCACATCTAAAGAAATCACCTATAAAGTAAAAAGAAAACCCACGAATTAAGAAAAAGTTTTAGCCAGAAGCCCCTCAGACAAAGGACTTCCATCTAGGACATACAAAGAGTTAAAAAAAAAATCGGGCCTCCCAAATTTAAAAACCCAATCCTAAAATGGGCATGTGAGATGAATACACACTTCTCTAATGAAGAGATACTAATGGCGAATAAATACATGAAAAAATGTTCAACGTCATTATTCATTTGAGAAATTCAAATTAAAACAACACTGAGATTCCATCTCACCCCGGAAAGAATGGCTATCATCAAGAAATCAACCAGTAACAAATGCTGGAGAGGCTGTGGGGAGAAAGGAACCCTTACTCCAGTGCTGGTGGGAGTGTAGATTGATGAAACCACTGTGGAAATTAATTTTGAGATTTCTCACAAAATTAGGATTAGAAGTCCCATTTAATCCAGCTATTCTCCTTCTGGATGTTTTCACAGAAGAATTAAAGACATCATACCACAGCAATATATGTGCACACATGTTTATAGCAGCACAGTTTGTTATTGCTAAATGTTGGAAACAACCCAGATGCCCATCCAATGAGGAATGGATAAAAAAGTTGTGGCATTTTTATACAATGGATTATTACTCAGCTATTAAAATAGATAAATTCAAGGCTTTTGTAGCTAAATGGATGCAACTAGAGACCATACTCCTAAGTGAAATAAATCGGACTCAAATGTGTAAACATCCTATTGTCTCCTTGGTGTAGAAATCTGAAAGACTAGGTAAAACTCAAAATGTACAATAGATGAGAGGAAAGAGAAAGAAATTGCTCAAAGGAAGGAACGACTAGGATGAGGGAAAGAAGAAAAGAGAAAGAAGGAAGGAAAAACATAAATACATATATGAATAGCTGTGATGACTGTTTTGCTCTTGTTTGATGGTGTATTGAAATGGACAGTTAATGCTCACAATTTTTTATGTTCTGATCGAGTTTGCATGCTTGTGTCTGGTGGTCTGAGCAACTGATTTGAAGGTAACAATATGCAATGGAATTACAATGGTGAACTCCTACCATCTTGTCTAGTGAAACTCTGTATTATCTCTAATGTTTTATTGAAGAATTATTTTCTTATTCTCTTTAATAGTTTGAGCAATCTCTAATTCTTACATCTGATAATCTGAGCAATGTAGTTGAGGATAGCAATATGCAATGTAACAGCCACTGTTGGTTTGTATTAATTTGTCTTGAGACCTTGTATCACTTTGAATGTTCTTGCTTTGATTTGTTTATGTTCGTGATACTGGTATTCTGCCACTGTTCTATTTTTTTGTTTGTTTTTGTCTCTTGTGCTACTCCCTTTAAAATAAAAAATAATAATTAAAAAATTTTAATAATCCCAGAGCAGAAACTAACACAATGGAGACTAAGAAAACAAAGAATTGATGAATTAAAGATTTGGTCATCTGAAAAAATAAATGAAATTGATAAACTCTTAGCCAACCTTATGAAAAAAGAGGAAAAAATAAGAACTTTAATTCATGCAATGGAGAATGTAAATCATAAAATCACTACAGATCTTGTGGAAATTTAGAAGATTATCAATACTCACTTTGACAATGTTTACTCTCATAAGATAGAAAACATTGAAGAAATGGACAGATTTCTAGAAACATATGAATTCCCAAAGCTGAATCAGGAATCTATAAAAATTCTGAATAACCCAATAGTTGTTAATGAAATTGAAAATGTAATTAAAAACTTACCAACAAAGAAAATGCAGGTCCTAATGGATTCACTGCTGAATTCTACAAGAAATTTAGAGAAGATTTAGTGGGAATGCTCCTCAAACTCTTTAATGAAATTGAAAGGGAAGCAGTTCTTCCTAGTTCATTCCTAGTTCATTACCCTGATACTAAAACCAGAGAAAGACACAACCAGAAAAGAAGACTACAGGCCAATCTCCTTAATGAACATACATGCAAAATCCTCAATAAAATACTAGCAAACAGAATTAAGCAAATCATCAAGAAGATTATACACTATGACCAAGTGGGATTCATCCAAGGAATACAGGGATGGTTCAACATAAGTAAATCAATAAATGTAATAGAGCATATAAACAGAGCCAAAAACAGAAATCACATGACCATCTCAATAGATGCAAGAAACGTTTTTGGTAAAATCCAACACTCATTTGATAAAACTTGTACAGAAAAGTAGAATATTTTGTATTTATGTCATTGTAATAAAATCCATCTATGGCAAACAAATAGCCAATATCACACTAAATGGACAAAACTTGAAAGCTTTCACTTGAAAATCAGCAACAACACAAGGATGTCCACTATAACCACTCCTGTTCAACATAATTCTGAAAACATTAGCCAGTGAAATCAGACAAGAGAGAGAAATAGAAGGAAAAAGAATAGGAAAGGAAGAAGTGAAATTATCATTCACAGATGACATGATACTCTACATGGAAGACCCCAAAAGCTCCACAAAAAGACTTCTAGAGTTAATAACCAAGTTCAGTTGTGTGGCTGAATGCAAAGTCAATATTGAAAACTCAATAGCATTCTTGTACACAAACAACAAATTGAGAGAGAAATTAGGGGAACCACATCCTTCACAATAGCATCCAAAAAAATGAAGTACTTCGGAATCAATCTAACAAAGGAAGTAAAAGATGTGTGCACTGAAAATGACAGTATTCTGAAAAAGGAGATCGAAGAGGATATCAGATATTGGAAAGATATCCCTTGTTCATGGATAGGAAGGACCAACATTGTGAAAATGGCCGTTATTCTAAAATTGTTATACAGATTTACTGCAATCCCAATCAAAATACAGTTAACACACCTCACAGATCTAGAGCAAACATTCCTAAGATTCATTTGGAACCAGAAGAAACCTAGAATAGCAAAAGCAACCCTAGGCAACAAAGGCAAGGCAGGAGGTATCACAATGTCTGACTTGGAATTATACTATAAAGTTGCTGTGATAAAGTCAGCACAGTACTGGCAAACAAACAGTCCTGAGGATCGGTGGAACAGATTAGAAAATGCAAACACAACTACAAACACACTCATCCACCTTATCTTTGAAAAAGGGGCCAAACATGTTCACTGGAAGAAAGATAGTCTCTTTAATAAATGATGCTAGCTAAACTGGCTTTCTACATGGCAAAGACTAAAACTAAACATATCTATCACCATGTAGTAAACTAAAATAAAAATGGATTAAAGATCTAAATATTAAAACAAAACATTAAATCTACTGGAAGATAAAGTAGATAGAAATCTTGAAGACATAGGGGTAGGTAGAGAGTTCATTCACAAAAACCAAACTGCATGGGAAGTACTTCAAAGAAGCAACTGAGATCTCACCATATTAAAAAGTTTCTGTACTTCAAAAGTAATCACCAACAGAGTGAAAAGAAAACCCACAGGTTGGGAAAAAAATTTAAGCAACCATCCCTCAGACAAGGGACTACTGTCTTGAACGTATAAAGAACTGAAAAAGTCAGGCCCCTCAAATACAGAGACCCAATCAAAAAATGGGCATCTGAGATAAATGCAACTTCTCCAATGAAGAAATACAAAGAACAAATAAATATATGAAAAAGTATTCAACATCATTGATCATTTGAGAAATGCAAATCAAAATAGTACTGAGATTCCATCTCACCCTGGAAAGAATGGCTATCATCAAGAAATCAACCAATAACAAATGTTGGCAGAGATGTGGGGAAAAAGGAACCCTTCTCCACTGTTGTTGGGAGTGTAGACTGGTGCAACCACCATGGAAAGCAGTGTGGAGCTTCCTAAAAAGCTAGTATTAGAGGTGCCAGTCGACCCAGCCTCTCCCCTGTGGGTATTTTTTCCAGAATAATTAAAAACATTGTACCACAGTGATATATGTGTACCCATGTTTGTATCAGCACAATTTGCAATATCTAAATCTTGGAAAGAATCCAAACGCCCATCAACTGAGGAATGGATAAAAAGATGTGGTATCCAGACTATGAACCTATTAATTGATGTCAACCACACCCAAGGTTGGGCTTCCATTATCCTCACCCAGAACCATGTTCAAACCATTTAGTTATCACACACCCTTAATACTATTGTCATACTCTCTAATCCAGCAGCACACACAGAAGCCCCACCTATGAGCACACAAGGATGGCGGGGTGGGGGGTGGGGAGCGTCCAGATACATGTCATAACAGTTGAATATTACAAACTTGATTGGCTCTAATTTCTTAGTCCATTTGAGTTCTACTTAGGTCCCAATGTGTGGCATTATTTTGTCCAATTTCTCTCTCTTCTATCTGTTTGGATTTGAAGGTTGTTTTAGCTTTCCATCACTGTGACAGGACCTGAGATAATCAACTTTTAAAAGGAGGAAATACTTTATTTGGTTCACAATTTCAGAGGCTTTAGTCCATGGTTGTTGGTTCTATTGTTTTGGAACATGGAGTGAGACAGAACATCATAGTGAGGAACATGTAGCAGAGCAAAGTTTATGGCAGTCAGGAAGCAGAGAGAGGAAGGGGCATGCTGGGGTCCCAAAATCTCCTTCAAGGGCACAGCCCCAATGGTCTCGCTTCCTTCCACTAGGCCTTGTGTCATATAAGTTCCACTACCTCACAGTTGTGCCACAGCCTGGTGACTCAGCCTGTAACAAATGGTCTTAGGGAGACATTTGAGATCTAAAACATAATGATTCAGCTCACCTTTTTAGATTGGACACTTGACTTCCTCCAAGTATGCATGTGTTTCTCCTTTCTGTTCTTAATTTCTTCAATCAAATAGCCCCTCATCCCTCCTTGGACTTCTGAGATCCCACTCTAGCACTTGCATCAATGTTCTAAATATAACAACATTCCACAATTCACCTCCTTAGATTGATAGTCTTGGCAATCTGACCCCAAATTTTCTAGGCTTAACTTCCATTTTTCTAACAGGTTTCATAAGCCTTTTAGAAAGACTTTGTAAATGTCAATTCTGGAAGATTCTTAGCCATCATACATTTATTAAACATTACTCCTACACTATTTTGTCTTTTCTCCTTCTAACACTCAAAAGTAAATGCGAAGACTTTTTGATAGCCAGTAGGATTCATTCATTGTATCAAAATTTTCTCATAAATTATAGCTTGTGTTATTCAGTTATTTGTACAGTGGAGCTAGTTAGGGCACAAGAAAAGACAGGCAAAGGTGAAGATCTATATATGCATAGGTCACTATAAAATTTTTTTGTTTTCTTTTTTGCTTGAAGAAAAAAAAAGCCTTTATAACGAATATCCCACTTATAAATAAATATGGGATAGGAAACACTTCCTTATTTTTAACCTTATATTCACATATATCTTTAAGTTTTGTATGCATGGTTTATTGATATAATACTACCCACCCACTGGTAGAATGCCTAAAAGTCAAGGACAAGTATCAGGAAGAAAAAGTTCTAGCAAAACTCCAGATAGATTTGGAGGGCAGGCAGCAGCTTTCTTCAGTAGAAGCAGAGAGTGTGCAGGAAGGCCTTGCGGTTCTTCTTTTCGAACTCCAGCAGTAGCTTGTGGATCTCATTGTCCATATCTTCAGAGAGCTGGATATGCTCGCAGAGGTCACAGATGAGGAACGATCCAAGGGAGGCCTCCTCATAGTTGTCCTGGATTTCCACGTTGATCACATGCACTGGCTGGCAGGTCTCTTGCTCTCTGGAATTCATATCTTCCACCACCGGTCATAGACTCGCTCTTCACAAGTGAGAATCAGATCAAACACATCTTTGCAGTTCTGGAACCTTTCTGGTTTAGGCTTGATTCTCTTATTTCTGTGCAACATATTTTTTTTTTTTTTATTTTTATTATTATTTTTTTTTTTTGGTTTTTCTCCGGTACCGGGAACCGAACTCACGACCTTGCGCTTGCCAGGCAAGCGCTTTTGCCGCTGAGCTAAATCCCCAGCCCCTCTGTGCAACATATTTAAAACGCCATTCTGCGAAAAAAAATACATCTTTCCTCATAAGATCTTTGTACATCTGTTCATATGTGGTTTGGAAATCATATATAATTAGCTTGCCAAGGATTCGGCCTGGAATCTTCACGTGAGTTCCTGTTCCAAAGGACCGGATGTTGAATCCTCCTTTGCTGAGGATGTGGTGCACCTCAGTGCTCCGGTTCTGATTGCTGGAGCACAAAATGGCAACTGTGGTACTGTGGAGTCAAGCGCTGGGAAGTCGCAGGCAAGGCAGCAGTGTGCACATCACCCCACAATATAAGGTCACGTCACAAGGAAGCCCTGCCCCTTTCCGGACTAGCCCAGGGGTGGAGTGGGTCGGGGACCAGCCAGACAGCTAAGCCACTCCTGGCAGAGTAGGCGCAGCTTCAGCCCAGGTTCCATTCCCGAGCAGTAGGGGGCTGCTGGGTGCCCAGCTCTAGTGGCATCGCAACTGTTAGCAAGGCCTTATCATTGAATATGCATTTACTCTTTCTATATTTTCTATCCTTTCTTTCCATCGTGCAGTCTGGATTTTTTCTGACCTGTTGTCTGGTTCAGGTGTATCCAAGCTGCTGTTAAGCCTACACACCAAATTCTTTATTGTAATGTTAATTTTATTTGTCAACTCTGGAATTTTCATTCTTAATCATGTCTTTTCTCTTGTTTGTAGCAAACACAGTTATAAAGTTGTCTGCTTACTCAAATACCTGAAGTGTCTGCAGATATATTGCTGTAGTTTTGTAGTCTATTGTTTGTTTTGGGTTTTATTAGTGTCTTTTCTTCCTCCCCCTCCCCATTCCCTGGAGCCCTTCCCCCTCTTTTCCTTTCCCTTGCTCCTCCCCTTCCCTTGCCCTCTCCTCCCGTCCCCCTTCTTCTCCCTTCCTCCTTCCTCCTCCATCTCCACTGGTGCCACTGAGGACTGAAGGGAGGTCCAAGGCACTGAGCTACATCCCGAACCCTTTTTGTTTTTTGAGACAGGGTCTTCCTAAATTGTTGGAACTTGGGATTCTCTTACCTCAGCCTCCAAGTGTGCTGAGATACAGGCATATTCTACCATGCCTAGCTGTGTCTTATCTTCTTTGATGCTTTCCTGGTTCTTTTTTTTTTTTTTTTTTTGAGTTGTTTGAGTTCAAGCTAGCCTTGAATTTTTTTTTGTTTTTTTGTTTTTTTGTTTTTCTCCGGTACTGGGAACCGAACTCACGACCTTGCGCTTGCCAGGCAGGCGCTTTTTGCCACTGAGCTAAATCCCCAGCCCCGCCTTGAATTTATTATGTAGCCTAGGCTGCCCTTGAACTCATGTTGATCCTCCTGCCTCAACATCCACAATACTGAGATTACATGTGTGCACTACCACACTGGCCCATTGTCTGCTTCTTACTGTGTGCTGGACATTGTATTTGCAAAGCTATTGCAAGACATATTCTGAGGTGTTAATTAATGTTCTTCTTCAGGTAGAATTTGTGTTTGAGTCCATCAGGGGCTTGTTGGCACTAGCAATCAAGGATCACTTTAGTCCAAGTCCAGTAATTGAGATGATGGATAAAAGTTAAGCCAGGGTGTCACTGAAGGACATCATCAAGTTCATTCTTTTACTAAAATAGTACATGCATAGACTCCTATTCTGGAGAATCTCTAGTCCATACTTCCTCTGTCCCACCTTCGGCAAACCCAAGATCCCAATCTCCTTTATCCTAGTAACTGTGAACTTGTTAACAATGCCTTTCCAGATCTCCACTACTTAATCTCCTCTGTGAAGTATGCAAACACTCTAACACTGATAACCGTATTTTCTGGGACTTCTGCCCTTACCCCATACTGGCTCCATAATTTTCACTCTTTTTTTTAGTTTTATGATGTCTTTATGGAGATAGTCTTTATATTTTGCCCAGCTTTGACAGCTATCATTAATAGAAAGTTTGGTTTGATTTCTCTAGTCTGTGGTTACATACACAGATAGTGATAGCATATTTTTTTTTTTTTTTTTTTTTTTTTTTTTTTTGTTGTTGTTTTTTTCCTGTACCAGGAATTGAACTCATGACCTTCTGCTTGGCAAGCAGGGGCTGTGCCACTGAGCTAAATCCCCAGCCTGAGTGATACCATATTCCATGAGTTTGTGGCTCATGTTCGTAGTTACAAAGGTGCCACTCACCCTCTAAAGATCCACACTGCAAACTAGAAATTACTGGCAACTCTGACATTTAAAGAATACAATTAAGCCCCACACTGAAATAATATATAAAAATCTATTTGTATATAAGCATAGTGGTTATGGCACAACCTTCCTTTTCCCTAATTATATTAACCCTTATCTCACAGTTTTGGTTAGTGAAATAGTATTTTGCAGTATTGGTTACTTGGAAAGTAATTCTCCACAGTGTTTAAACCCCACAGTCCAGTCTACAAAATATAAACACATTTGTGGAGTGGATGTAGAGCAAATTGAGATTTTTGTCAGTGGTCACAGATCCAAAATGCACTGTAGGTCATACTACTTCAAGGGATTCTTGGGCTATGAGAATATTAGCAAAATGTAGAACATGCACAATAATTAATCTTCATTAGAAATACATTTAAATCTGAGTTAGAGTAAACAGTTGGAAGTCTGGAATGGGAAATGAGGCCATCAATGAAGATAGCAGGAAGTTTACTAAATTTGAAAGTCAGTATCCTAAATGGCTTTGCCTCTAGGTAGATACTAGTAATTTAGTATAAATAATTTGCAAGTGCTTAAAAGAACATTTGGCTTAATATCTAAAAGTATTTGTGAAAGCGCATTTGGATTATTTTACTATCATTTAATTTCCATGTAAATATTTATGATCAATATTGTATGACAATACATGAGAGTATTTTATTTTAAAGAAAAACTATCTTACAAGTTAGCTCCTCTCTCTCCTTGGTATTTAATCAAAACTCTAACTTCTATACTAAAGTATTTTCTTATCTCAAAAATAATAGCTTTCATAAAGGGAAAAGCAAAGCTCTCCATCACATTGTTGCTTCCATTCATATTTAGTTGGCACTAGCTAATCAAAAATCGGCTATGGGCCAGGTGCAGTGGCACATGCTTATAATTCCAGCTGCTTGGGAGGCTGAGGCAGGAAAATTACAAGGTCAAAGAAATCACAAGGTAGCTTAGCAAGACCCTGTCTCAAAATAAAATTTAACAAAAGGGCTGGAGATGTAACGCAATGCTCCCTGAATTCAATTCTCAATACCACAAAAATGAAAAAAAAATTATGGATTTCCCTAACAGCTCCTACCTCAAATTCCTAGAGAAAATCTTACCATACTCAAATGTTTACCACTTCAAATGTAAGATTTCCAGTCTCAACTGGGTCATCAACTCTTTCTCCCATTTCAGTAGCAGCAGTTTCAAACTTCATTTTCATTAAACACACCTGCAACCTGCAACCTTCATTCTGAACAGATAGCTTTTCCTCTTACTTCAAAGCCAACCTGAGCAATGAAGCAATTTTTACCCTACATTTTTGTCAATATTTTTCAAGTACTTTATTACAGAAAAATTAAAACATACAAAACTGGAGGATGAAAAAATGAACCTACATGTACACATGATCCATCTTCAACGCATCATTGACCACATCATTTCATTGACCACATCTTCTGAAAACAGCACTTTTAATCATTCTTTCTTGTTTTCTTCACACCACTCTAAAAGAAATTTTCTTTCTACCCAAGATTATTTTCTGCATCAAGAACTGGATTGAATCCCTTCCAGCCTCTTCAAACCTTGCTGTAATTAAAATATTTGCTTATTTGTATAAACTGATTGTAGTCAGTATTTAAATATTTCAAGGTAATTTATTTCCATATTAAGAAACAGATGTACACACCCACACACACTAATACAGTGTGTGTGTGTATTATATATATATCCCTTTAGCTAATATCCTTTCACTTTCCATTGCTAGCTAAGAATCTAGAAAGGGTATCCCATATTTGCTGTTTCTCTTATCTTACTCTCTCTATACTTTAATCTAGGCAAAAGGATTTCCTACCACCAGGTTCTACTAAAACTGCTCTCATTGAGTTCAATGATGCTGTTTTGGTTAAGTGTTCTCTACTATTCTCCTGCATAACTTGTGAAGCATTTGACGGTGTTGTTGATTCCTTTCTTGGTTTTTTTCCGGTACCGGGAATCAAACTCACAAACATGCCTTTGCCAGGCAGGCGCTGTGCCAGCTGAGCTAAATCCCCAGCCCCGATTCCTTTCTTTAATCAGCGAAACTTCAAATGCTTGCTTCCCGTTGATGTATAAGAATACTTTCTTTTGTATTTCTTCCTACATCTCTGGTCTCTCTGTTTCCTTCTCTCTCAGTTCTTTTTGTCTTTTTCAGGTGGTCATTCCTTAGGATTTTTTTCTTGCTCCTTTTCTCTTTTTTTTTTCTTTATTGGTGTATGTTTACAATACAAAATGTTACATTTACATTGGGGAATTGGTACATGTATATAATGTATCTTGATAATTTTTTATGCCTTTACCCCTTACCTCCTCCCTCCCATCCCCCAATTCCCTTCCCCCAGCTCAAAAGTCTATTTATTATTTACACTCTGTTGGAGCAATCTAATGACTGACTGTGTCATCACCATCTGTATAGTTTTTCTCAAACCTTTGGAATCTAATGGGTCAATGGCACACTACGACCAACAATTTTTAATGAAGAGATTGATTTCTATTTGCATTTCGTTTTACAAACAGAAAACTAAAGCATACTTCTTATGAAATTGTGATGATAATTTCATAATGGAGAAAGTAGTGAAAACCCTTTGTAATCTTTTATTCACTGTGTATTTAACTCAGTTTTGGACAGTTTACATTTTAGATGAAGTTCTTATATAACTGCTTCTTCTTCCTCTTCTTTGTTTATACTAATTTGGAAGGTCTTAACTCACAATTTTCAACTGTAGGAAGTATTTCCTGCATTTATCATGTAAATTTGGGGTATTGGATTAAGCATAGAACCAGAAATCATAAAGAGAATTCTAACTAAAAATTAATGTTCTATCATATGCTAAGCTGAATAGCACATTGCAGAAAAAGTAGAGAGATGAATTACTTTATCTTGGGAAATGGCAGCAAATATATTACTGACCTGTTCTCCGGTTGTATTCTTCTGTAAAAAATATTTCTTCGTATTCTGTTGTAGTACTTGGAGGTGTTTGTAAAATATTTCCTAAGGTGTCAATGACTTTATTTTCAGTACTGGGAATTGAACTCAGGGCCTTTGCCTTGGTCTACATCCCTAGCCCCTTTTTTGCCCTTTATTTTGAGACAGGGTCTTGCTAAATCACACAGGCTAGGCTCAAACTTGTGATCCTCCTGCCTCAGCCTCTCAGAGTGCTGGGATTACAGGTGTGTGCCACTATGCCTGGCATCTCTGTTGCAATTTTAAAGCATAGCCCCAGTGTTCTCTGATATCCCTACAATAAAAAGACAAAATATATATCCTTTTCCCTTGAATCTTACTGCTTAACTTATTGAATGTCGCAGAAGTGATGTGCTAATTCCTGAGACCAGGCCTTAAGAAATTGACAGTTTCCACTTGCCTTTGTATTGATCACTCATAACCAAGCTATCTCATGTGCAGGACAGTACAGGGAAGGATTGATAGCCAGTATCAACTTGCCAGCCATATGAAGAAGTCTGCTTGGAAGTAGATTCAGCAGGCCAGTTCAGGCCATCTCAGTTGGTACCACATAGACAAACTCCCAGTACACATGGCCCAAATTTCAGATTCATAAAAATAATGATTGCTGCCTTTTAAGCCAGTAAGTCTCATAGTAGTTTGATATTAAGCAAGAGGTAAACACCCCGCTTCTTTGAAACTTCCTCCCTTACTCCTTCCCCTCCCTATTAATTTTACTTGCTTGTCTCCAAGCCAGTCACAAAATCAAAATTTACTTTCCACTTCTCAGGAAAGGATATGCTCAATATTGTCATTTTTTTTATAAGATGATAGATGACAGGAACTCTATTCTGTTAATTTCTGTAAATGTTAAACAGCTTCCTGTTATTTTTAATAAAAGGTATTTGGGAGGCCAGGGATATAGCTCAGAGGCACAGCACCTGCCTGGCAAGCTCAAGGTCCTGAGTTTGATTCCCAGTACCAAAAAAAAAAAAAAAAAAAAAAAAAAGGCTTTTGAACTACTCCCCAGACCCACTGGATCAGATATTCTAGAGTGGGAATGGGAGGTCACATTTTTAGTAACCTTCACAGGTAAATTTTACACATACCAAAGTTCAGTAGTTATTTACAATTCTTCTGGAATAAAGATTATTGTGAGTTTTAAATTAAATGAGACTGTAAATATTATAAAATATTTAGTCTAGGATCTGGCATATTATAAGAGGTCAATAGCCATCAGCTATTACTGTCATCACCAACATCATCATTACCATTTTTTAAGATTATCTTTAGGATTAGGTGATACTACAGTCATATGTTTTATGCTGGTTTGCTTATTAAACGAAATAGACAGCTGTTGCCTGCAATTTAGAATGCTCTTGGCTCCAGGCATCAGGTGGAGTGTCATAGTTATCCCCAGGAGAGCAGAGTAAATTCAGATAAAGCATTCATTGAGGTGTCTGCCCACCTTGTATGTATGTACAAGAGACAACATAGCGGTTCATCTGATACATGCTCTGGCAAATGGAGCAAATAATTAAAACTGGATCTCTTCAAAAACCCATTGTGAGGTTTTTTTTTTATTTTTTATTTTTTGGTTTTTTTGAGACAGGATCTCATTACAGCAGGATCTTATATATTTGGTTCAACAGGTATGGAAGGAAATCCTAGCAAACTCTGTCGTGGTTTCCTCTGAGAAAACAAGAAGCCTGGCATTCCACTTCAATATAAAAGCTAATATACTAGTGTATAGGTTGAAAACCTGAGAAGAGATTTGGATGGGCTGGTTGAAAATCAGCAGTAGTTTTTAAGAAAACTCAACACATACCACAATATATTATTCTTTGGATGTCGCCTTTGTGGGCATCTGTTTAGGTGGAAAACATTCATATTAGATTATTAAATCTGAATTAGGCCAAGCAGTTAAAGAATGATATACTTTAACACTCAGACTTATTAATTGACTAAGGACTAGCAATGGCACATTTTTTTTCAAACCTTGTAAAAAAATAACAACTATCTACAGGGTTCTGTCTAATAAGTGAAATGAAATAAAGATGAGGAATTTGTGTGAACTGCTTAACATCTTTGTGCCTGAGTTCTCTGAGTTTAGAAAAGGGATAATAGCACTTCAAAAGATTGTTGAGGATTATTTAATACATGAAAATGGAAGCACTAGATAAGCATTAGCTATTCTGCTGTTCTTGTTATTTATTATTATTGTTATAATTATTAATTGTAAAAAAATTACATTAGTGTATGTATTAGTCAGGTTTCCCATCACTGAGACACAATACACAACACCCATAAGTTAAAGGAGGAAAGATTTAATATGGCTCACAGTTTCTGAAGATTCATTACGTGGTTGGCAGGCTCCAAGTCAAAAATGTCAAGACAGAAGGCGTAGTAGCCCTAAACTGGTTAGTTCATGGTCGCTGGGAACCAGCAGAGAAATAGCACCAGAGGGGAATGGATGAGGTGTCATAAATAATACTCAAAGCCACAGCTCTATGACCCACCGAGACACATCGAGGAGCATGCTTTACTAATCTACTAGGCATTTTTTTAATCTAATGAAGTTGACATATCAGGATTAATGGTTGTAGTGGGTTACTTTGCTCTTGGTACAGACCTATAGCTAAAGATATAAATAGAATTGTGAAAATCCAACTGAGAACAGGACAACCTGGAAATTCCATAAGGGTGAGATGAAGATTTTCCTATTCACCTTTGAATCTTCAGAGATACATGATTAAGTACTCAATAAACTTCTGCTGAATAAAGGATGGTTTCTTAAAGGTGGATACTTGTTAATCGCTTTCTCCTCATCTTTTGAACCTCTGCAAAGTGTTTGAATGTGGCAAGAGTGGTGTTTAATTGGTTATGGTTGATTAGATTCTGCGTTATAGTAATGTGACTTTTTTGCTATAACAACATTTATTTTTGGTTCTTTCCCAGCTTTATTAAGGCACAACTGAGAAATAAAAATTGCATGTATTTATGGTATGCAGTATATTTTTATATATGTATACACTGTGGCATGCTTAAATCAAATTCACATATCTGTGACCTCACATACTTATCATTTTTTGTTTCTTATTTCTTCCTAGAGGACCCTGATAGAGAAAAAAAGGGAGATATGTGGAACCAGAAACCAAGAGAGAAGGTAAAGCACCTCACTGCAGACTTTGTAAAGACTTACGGACTTCACCTATCTTTAAAGTGTGTTTGCCTTCTTTCTTCTCTGTTTCTCTGTTTGTGTTTCATTTTTGTGATGCTGGGGATTAAATCAAGGGCCTCTCCCCTGTTAACCAAGTCCTCTACCACTGAGCTATACCTCCAGCCCCAAAGTATATTTAAATGATAAAATAGAAAAAACTCTTGACTGACAGGGTGCAACTATATGGATTACATCTACAGACGCCAATAATGCTGTACCACCATCTCTTTTCTGGGAAAGAATGTGAGCATGTAATGGTAAAACTCAGAGTCAGGTCATGATATCATTGGACTAAATACCAAACTTAATCATGAGATTGCATGACTGCATGTTGAAAGTCCATGTAACTTCATCATCTAGACAGCCAAATATGGACATTTTCTGTAACTTCATTTCTATAAGTCTAGAATTAGTCTATACTAAATTAAAGATTCCATACAATTGAACAGCTATGAGTAATAAATCCCTGAAGCCTTTGATAGCAGTAGAAGTTTCCAGCCTGTTCATCTGCCATGCTGCAGATCAGGAATATATTCATGCTGCTTCAGTTTCTTCAGTGCATCGCTTGGGAGATGCTTGTGCAGTGTTAATTTAGAAAGTGCCAGGCTGGATTCCAACTAAAATAGGTGTTACTGATCTGTCCTAAGTTACAGTGAAGCTGCCTTCCTCCTGCTTTTACCTCTACTACTACCTTGATCCACTTACACAGATCACTGTTGAGTGCTTTGAGTTGTGGAGAGGAGAGGGGGAGGTTGTTGGTAAAAATAAAGGACCCCACCAATGGTTCCTTTCAAAGCAGATGGTTTGCAAAGAGGTGTACATAGATTTGAATGTCCAAAAATTTTTTTCTATAAATTGTCCTATGAAGCTTACATACCTAAATGAAAATAATGAAACAAAACTTAAAATAGAAAAAATATTTTCTTGCTTCTTGATTCAAAAAACCATGAGACAGGAAGCATGACTTACTCTCCTGTAGTGGGTTATTAGAATAGTGAAGTGTGTGCATCTGCTAGCTTTTGCAGTACAAAAAAACACCCTAAAACTCAGTGCCTTAAAACAACCAAATAAGCTGGATATGGTGGTGTACACATGTAATCCCACCTCTTGGGAGGCTGAGGTAGAAGGATCACCATGAGTTCAAGTCCAGCCTAGGCTACATAGTGAGTTCAAGGCCAGCCTGAACTACATAGGGAGACCCTATCTCAAAAAAAACCCCAAACAAACAAACAAACACTTCACTCTTGATTCAGTGGACAGGAGTGGCCTTTCTGGTCTGGGCAAGCTCTGCTAAAGTCTACTGTCAAGTTGGCTGGAGGCTGGATGGCCTAGGACAGCCTCAGTCACATAGTCGATGTTTGTCAGGATTTGGTTAAAGGGTAGTTCATTTTCACTGTTAGGCAGGCAACAGTTACCAGTGGTTTCTTTTCATTCAGTCCTCTTCCATCTTTTCAGGTTATCTTTCTTGATCTAAAATGAATTTGACCTTTGACCATTTTTTCTTGATAGTCTTTTCTCCCTTCATTTCTGAGATATCACATTGACGTCATCCTTACAGACTTCTCGTCCATGGCTACTAGTAAACTGCATACTGCTGATGGCTAAGCTTTGTCTCTGGTTCTCCTTGCTGCTCATCCCTCATTGACTTTCAGTGCACTAACCTACCCCCTTGGTTACAGTGACTCTTTATATTCTGATGACACCCAGTTCTATATCCCAATCTCAGACTTCGTTCCTGATCTTCAGACTGCATCCAGGGCAGCCTTACCATGACATCTCACAGGCACTTTAAACTCAACATGTTCTCAGACTCCTGTGTCCTCAACTCACTGAATTACTATGCACCCAAGTCATCCAACCTAGAAAACCGAGAAATCACTTTCTCTCCCTTAGTCTCCATTCAGTAAACCAAGCCTGTTTTCTCTCAGAATGGTTCCCTGTCATTTCCCTGTTCTACTCAAGGGGATTGATTCCCCTCAGCTCACATCTTCTAGGATCTTACATTAATCAGTTTCTAGCTGGGTTTATTCAACAAGAGGCCGTGCTTTTAGACTCAAGAATGTGGACTTTTCCTTCCCACTGCTGCTGCGGAGTGCCTAGTTGACCAAATTTGGGGCCAGCACTCAAGATTGAGGCTCTTTCCTTGGCACCATTCTCTGTGGTAACCAGCTAACCACTTCTTATCAAGCTGATTATATTCAAGTCTTTTCTATCATGGAGAGACTATACTCTTACCTTTATGCGTATAGATTTGCTTTCTCATCAGCATCATCTAAGGGCTTATGGAATGCCTAATTCACTATTATGTTATCACACACAATAAAGGTTCTGTCCAAGGGACATACTTTCTTACAAGGAAAGTACAGTAATAAAATTCAAATTTGCTGTTTACCATGCAAACAGCATGTTTACCCCATCACCCAGGAGCTTCTGGCCTGAAAAAATAGTAGAATAGGTTAAGATTTAGTTATGGTACCAAATAGGAGATGACATTGGGGGGGATTATAATGTTGTCTCTCAGGACATGATCTATGCCTTAACCAGTGACTGACATATGGCATATTTCTTCCACATTTAGAAATATATAGGTCTAGGAATTAAGGGGCAGGAATCTGAAAGGCTTTTCTCACTATTATATCTAATAAGCCACTTAGAAATTTTATTTCCTATCCACAATTGGCAGCTTTGCTGGTCTAGAGGTCTTTGTTCCCAAGGAAGAAATGCTTCCACACAGGCTCATTATTAATTGAAGCTGAGACTGTCACCTGGCATTTGGAGCTCCTCCAACAAGCAGAGGAGTGTGACTATATTGCCTGAGATGATTGATCGTGATTAATAATGAGAAATTGCTTCACTGCTACATAATGAAAACCAGGGTGCTATTTTTGAAACCCAGGAGATTCGTGCGGGCATTTTTTTGATACTTTCACTTCTGTTAGGAAAAGTCAATTAAAGCCTATAGCAACCTGATAAATACAGGACTGTAACTGGCACTGCAAAACATTAGATTTCTTTTTTTTTTTGCTTTTAAAGATAAGCAGCTTCTCCAATCTTCCTCCTGCAGAGCACACAACCAACCCCCCTTCCTCTCCTCAGCTCAAAAGGAGAGATAATATGCAGATGCTGCCAACTCCAAGAGGTTAGAGCATGATTCCCTTTCCATTAGAAAGAGGAGGATGAACTGAACATGTGTGGAAGAGAGGAAGCAAGTGTGGAGATCTACATTGTCTCTCCACATTCCTCTTCTGCTGTTCCTTACTCTGAAAGGCCCTTGGCTATCTGTACATGGGGAGATGGTGATTTGAGGCAAATGGGCCCCTTCACCTTCTCAGAACTAGCTTTGAATAAATCGTTTTTTCCATTTTACTGAAATATATGGCCTTTTTTTGATTTGGTCATCAGTGAGCAAAAGAACCTAAGCATGTGAACCTACGTGGCCGGTAACAGGATCACCAAAGACTCAGACCTTACAGAAAAGAAAGATTGGATCATTTTACTGGGAAAAGAGGTACAGCTAGTTAATGTTCTGGTTGAAAGGAAAAGAAAGACAAAATATGTCTTAGAAGAAGAAAGTGATATAAAAAAAAAAGAATTATAGCAACCAGCATAATTTTATGCATTTGTTAACCAACAATCTCCTTCCTACTGTTTTGTATGAGGAATGTTGGTAATAAGGACTTTATAATTTAATTTATGGCTCATCAGACCACAATTATGTTATCTTACATATCTGATACTTATAGGAAGAATTCTATAATTCCTAGAAACCATGGACTTGAGATAGAATATTGACGAAGGAGATATTCTTCTGCTCCCTTTTGGAGAGAGCTAGTAAGCTGCATCATAGGTAGTCGTCTCATGTCTGGCAGAGGCATGAATTTGTGAAATATGCCTATGAGGTGAGAATGGATGCTGAGTAGTTAAAAAGATTAATTATGTTAGTCCTGGGCCTGTTTGTCTTCAGATTGGTTTCATATCCTTTTCCAAGTCTGCTCTGTGTCTTAAGCCCACTGGAGTCATGGAGGCTACATTCTCCAGGCTCTCAAGTCCTCTGGCCTCCAACTGGACTTGGCTTTGGTAGGAGATTGGAAGGCTGGAAAGAGAAAGAGGCTAGGGTGCTTCCACCCTTATATCTCTGATGTGGGCAGACTTTCCAGCTGTGGCTACATCTGTGGCTTCATCTCTTGCCAGACAAGCTACTAAATTTCAGCTTCCTCTGGGCAAAGCTGGCTTTTGTAACAGGGATGAAACCCTTGACTTTTTGGCTGAGGGGTGGCAAGCACTTCTTATTGTTGCTGATCTCTAGGGTCCTTCACCGTGCTCCCTTTGGCTTCCAGCTTCTTTCTCACTGTGTCAACCTTGCATTAAATCTCCCAACTGACAGGATCAAATTCCTGTTCTTTAATATGTCCTGTGGCTGTTCCCTCCTGTCTACCTCTTACATCCACTGCCTTATATATGTCAGGCTTTCACTGCCTTTCACCTGGACTTCTGGTCATGCTTTCCACTCCACCGCTCTAATTAACACTTGTGTTCTCTCTCTCTCTCTCTCTCTCTCTCTCTCTCTCTCTCTCTCTCTCTCTCTCTCTCTCT
>NW_004955516.1:2069146-2071640 GCF_000276665.1 Chinchilla lanigera | reverse complement strand
TGGCTGTTCCCTCCTGTCTACCTCTTACATCCACTGCCTTATATATGTCAGGCTTTCACTGCCTTTCACCTGGACTTCTGGTCATGCTTTCCACTTCACTGAGGGGTGTCTGGAAGGATCTATCTCCCTCTCTCTGTCTCTCTCTCCCTCTCTCTCTCTCTCGCTCTCTCTCTCTCGCTCCCTCTCTCTCTCTCACCTCCTCTCCCTCATGAATTAAACCCTGAGCCTTCTCACTGAGCTCAACCCCAACTCTTTATAAGTCTTTTATTTTGAGCCAGAGTCTCACTAATTTGCCAAGTTGCCTAGGCTGGGTTAAAACTTGTGCTTGTGATTCTTCTGCCCTAGGCTCCCGGAGTTCAGGAATTGAAGGGCTATGCCACCATGTCTGGTTTAGGCTCTAATTCTTTAGTATTTCTCCTGTACTCCAAACAAGAATAACTTTTAGAAATGTAGGTCTCTAAATAATCTTGTTTTAAAAACTTAATATTATGACCTCCTAAGTTGTGTCTTTTACTCAGTACAGAAGGTATTATTTTAGAAAATGAGAAGCCAAGAGAGAATCCAGACTTGCAGGGTGGCAGAAGTGACCTTGAAAATCCAGAATTTGCTTTTCTACATTTGCTGATATGCAGATATTACTAGAATCAATGTCTCCCTAGCCTCAACCTTTCTTTTTGCATATTCCACAAAATGGTGTTACAGTGATGCTGAGATTCAAATAGTTTATTTTTCTGACAGTACTATCTTTGGATGTTCATCATGAGCATTTTTGAAAACCAAAATCATCTAAAGAAGAAATATATTAATCCACAATTCTATCACCACCCCTAAAACCTATTGTTTTTTTATACCGGGAATCAAACTCACATCCTCAGGCTTGCCAGGCAAGCACTGTGCCGCTGAGCTAAATCCCGAGCCCAAAGTAGTACTGTGTGTGTGTGTGTGTGTGTGTGTGTGTTTGTGTGTGTGTATGTAGTACTGGGAATCAAACTTAGTACATTGCACTTGCCAGGCAGGTGCTGTGCCGCTGAGCTACATCCCCAGCAACCACTGTTAATAAAGAATTGAACATCCTCCAGTGTTTCCTATTCATTTTTAAAATAAAATTAGGATAGTACTGTCAATATAACTGTGTGTGTGTGCGTGCATGTGTGTGTGTGTGTGTGTGTGTGTGTGTGTTTCTGAGGATTGAAACCAAGGGTGAACATCCTTAGGAGCTACATCCGCAGTTTTATTTATTTATTTATTTATTTTTATTTATTTATTTATTTATGTATGTATTTATATTTTGAGGAAGGGTCTCATTAAGTTGCCTAGATTGGCCTCGAACTTGTGATCCTCCTTATCTTAGCCTTCCAAGTAGCTGGGATTACAGGTGTTTACCATCACGCCTGGCTCAATATTACTTTTTCATTGAAATTATTACTGAGACACTTATAGATTGAAATACAGCTGTAAGAAGAAAATATAGAGATTCTTTGTGTACTTTACCCAGTTTCATTCAATATTGATAATTTGCAAAATTATAGTATAATGTCCTAACTAGGACATTGAAGTGATATGATGAAATGAACTTATTCAGATTTCCAAAGATTTACCTCTACTCACTTGTACATGTGGTTCCATTTATTAAATCCTACACAATTATATCACTTATGCATGACTCGCTATCCACCAACATAGTCAAGGTACTATGGTAGTTTCAATACTGCAGGGATCTTTCATGTTGCTCTTTCATAACCACTCTTACCCTTACCCTCTCTATCTCAATGTTCCTAACTAATCTCTGACATCACTTACCTCTTTCAATTCTAAAATGTTGTCTTTGCAAAAAGTTATATAAATGGAATCATACAGCGTGTAACCTTTTGGAATTGGCTCTTTTTTCACTCAGTGTAGTTCCCTGGAGAATAATATAATATAATATATTATAAATTAATAGTTCTTTCATTTTTACTCTTGAATAGTACTCCTTAGTATGGATATACTGTAGTTTCTTTAACTACTAGCCTTTCATAGGACATATAGACTAATTGCAGTGTTCAGCTGTTATGAATAAATCTGCTATGATAATTTATGCACAGGTTTTTGCATGACCATATGCTGTTGTTTATCTTGAATAAATGCCCAGCAGTACAATTATTAGGAAATTTGGTAACTATATGTTTAGGGGTTTTTGTTGTTGTTTTTCTGTTTAGACAGAGTCTCACTAAGCAGTTCAAATTGGTTTTGAACTCACTATGTAGCCCTCAAGCTGGCCTTGAACTCACAGGGATTCTCTTCCTCAGCCTCCCGAGTGCTGGGATTACACATGTGTGCCACCACACCTGGTCTCTATGTGTTTAGTTTTTGAAGAAATTACCTTAGTATCTTTAGAAGGACCATTCCATTTTATATGCGCACCAATAACACGTGGTGACCCAGTTTCTTTGCCTCCTTACCAGCATCTTTGTTGTCACTATTTTTTTTTTTTTTTTGGTTTTTCTCCGGTACC
>NW_004955516.1:2062602-2069046 GCF_000276665.1 Chinchilla lanigera | reverse complement strand
TTTTCTCCGGTACCAGGAACCGAACTCACGACCTTGCGCTTGCCAGGCAGGCGCTTTGCCGCTGAGCTAAATCCCCAGCCCCCATCACTATTTTTTTTTTTTTTTTGCCATTTTGATAGCTCTGTAGAAATATCTCATTATGGCTTTAATTTATATTTTCCTAATGACACATGATGATGTATATTTTCATTTGCTTATTAGCTACCTATGTATCTTCTTTGGTGAAATGTCTGTTCATTTCTTTTCCACATATTTTAATTGGATTGCTGGTTTTTATTTTAAATGTATTGAATTTTAAGAGTTCTTCATATGTTTGAGATACAAGTCCCTTATCAAATATATGGTTTGCATATATTTTCTCTCAGTCTATAGCTTGTCTTTTCATCCTCTTACAGAAAGTCTTTTGTAACACAAGGTTTTTAATTTTAACAAAGCCTAATTCATCAAATTTTCTTTTTGTGCATTATTGTTTTGGTGCCAAGTCCAAGAACTATTTGCCTAGCCCCAGATCCTAAAGATTTTATTGAATACTTTGTTCTAAAACTTGTATAAAGTTTTGTATGTACTTTTGCATTTTACATTTAAATTCATTATCCCTCTTGAGCTAATTTTTATATAAGATGTGAGACTTAGATCAAGATTTATTTACCTATGGATATTCATTTGCTCTAGTACCACTTGTTGAGAAGGTTATCATTTCTCCATTGAATTACTTTTGCACCTTTGTCAAAAGTACAAGATCTAGGAAAGTTGTGCAGGCTTGGAATAAAAAGCAGGGCTGAGGGTGAAGCTCAGTGTGAAGGCCCTGGGTTCAGTTTTCAGAACTGCTAAAAAGCCAGGTGGACATGTTTGTACGGATACATTCTTGGATTTTTTGTTCTGCTCTATTCTGTGTATCTATGCTTCAATTGCTGGAATTGTATAATGTCTTGAAATCAGTTGGAATATTTCCTTTTACTTTTATTCTTCTTTTTCAAAATTATTCTAGCCATTTTAATTTATTTACACTTCCATTTAAATTTTGGAATAATCTTGCATGTATCTAGAAAAAATTTTCTGGGACATTGATTTTTGTATATTTTCCTTGTTTCTTGCAATTGTGAACTCATTAGTTGTAGATTTTTCTTTTGTTTTGTAAATTTCTTGGGATTTTTAAAAAACACAATTATGAAATCTGCAAATGGGGACAATTTTCTTTCTTCCTTCATGATTTATATGACTTTTATTTCCTTTTCTTGCCTTATTCTTCTAGCTATAATTTCCAGCACTATAATAAACAAGAATGGTATGGATAGCCATCTTTTCCATGTTCTTGGTCTTAGAGGAAATGCATTCAGTCTTTCACCATTACTTTTAATATTAGCTGTCAAAGTTCTTCTTTTGTATTTTTTTTACAGGGTTGAGGAAGTTCTCCTTCACTCTTATTTTTTTGAGAGTTTCTCATTATGAATGATGAATTTTTTCTAATACTTTTCCTGCATTTATATGTCTATGTCTGTTAACATGGCAGATTAAATTACCTTGATATGAACCATCCTTGAATACTTGAAGTAAAACAAATTTGATGGCCAGGGATATACTCAGTGGCACAACACCTGCCTGGCAGGCTGGAAGTTGTGAGATCAATTCCTGCTACCAAAGAAAAAAAAAAACAAAGAAAAACAAAAAAATTTTTTTCTTATCGAATCCTCGGTGGATGGACATTTGGGTTGCTTCCACATTTTAGCAATTAGAAATTATGCTGCTATGAACATAGGTGCACATATATCACTGTGATATGATGTTTTTAGAACTTCTGGGAAAATACCCAGAAGGGGAATAGCTGGGTTGAAAGGGACCTCTAGACCTAGTTTTCTGAGGAATCTCCAAACTGATTTCCACAGTGGTTTCACCAGTCTGCATTCCCACCAGCAGTGGAGAAGGGTTCCTATTTTTCCACAGCCTCTCCAGCATTTGTTATTGGTTGGTTTCTTAATGCTAGCCATTCCTACTGGGGTAAGGTGGAATCTATAATGGAATATTACTCAGCTATAAAGAAAGATAAACTCGAGGCTTTTATAGGTAAATGGTCACAACTAGAGACCATACTCATAAGTGAAATAAATCAGACCTGCATGTGCAAGCACCGCATTGTCTCTCTAGTGTAAAACCTGAAAGAGTTAATAAAAACTCGGAGGTATGATAGACATTGTGAAATGATAGGAAAATGCTCAAGGGTAAAGGGCAACTGGGATGCAGGAAAAGAGAAGGGAAAGAAGGAGAAATTTTGTATGTATGTATATACAGGAGAGTTAACATATTTGATCTACTGTCTTCTGTTTCTTTGCTGAAAGAAATTGTTAATGAGTCCTTGATTGATCAATATTGCATGTCTCTGTTTTCATGAGAAACCACTTTGAAGATATCAATATGTAATACAACAAGCATTGTTAATTTCTTACCACTGTATTGTCTGTACTGTTCTTTTGCTATTTTGTAAATGCTTGTCTGTCTGTTAATGTTTTCCTCCTTTTATTTTTAAAATAAAAACAAAACAAAAAAACCCAAAGAAACATTTGATCGTGTTATATAGTTCTTTATATTTTACTAAATTATACTTCCTGAGATTGTTTTAAGAATTTTTGTCTATATTTATGGGAGTTACTAGTCTATAGTTTTGTATGTAGTTTTTGTATGGTTTTGGTGTCATGGTAATACCAGCTTCATAAAATGAATTGGAAAGTTTCCCCTCTTCTGGAAGAGGTTGTGTAAGATTGGCATTAATTCTGCTTTGAATGTTTGATAGCACTCTCCCCTGAAACTATCTGGGCCTGGAGATTTCTTTTCAGGGTGTGTTAAAGTTAGCAATCCAATTTTTAAAATAATTATGGTTTATGTTCTATTTCAATTAGGTTAGTTGTAATAGTTTATGTTTTTTGAAGAATTGGTCTATTTCATTTAAGTTGTCAAATTTGTCCCTGCAAAGTTGTTCACAGTGTCTCCATGTTGTCCTTTTGATGTTTGTGGGATCTACAGTTATATTCTTTGTTTCCTTCTTGATATTGGTAATTTGTAACGTCTTTCTTTTTTCCTTTGAGAGTTTTGCCAGCTGTTTGTCAAGTCTAATGATCTTTACAAAGAATTACCTTTTGTATTGTTGATTTCCTTTATTATTATTATTTTCAATTTCATTGATTTCTGCTCTTTATTTTTTCTTTTGTTCCGCTTGATTTGGGATTATTTTCCTGTTCTTTTTCTAGATTCTTGAGAGAAGAACTTGGGTTACTGATGTAACACTTTCCCTCTTTTCTAATGTAAGTATTTAATGTTATGAATTACCCCCTGCATATTGTTTTAGCTGTGTCTCACAAATTTTGACATGTAGTTTTCCAATCAGATTAATATATCTTCTAATTTCCATTGAGACCTCTTTGATCCATGGACTATTTAGAAGTACATTAATTTCCAAGTGTTTGGAGATTTCCTTTTTGTCCTTCCTGTATATCTAGATTAATTCTATAATGGTTAGAGAAAACACTCTATATTATTTCAGTCCTTTTAAATTTGTTGGTGTTTGTTTTATAGCCCAAAATATCGTCTATTTTGATATACAGAAGGTCCTCAACTTGGGTTGGTTTGACATATAATTTTTTTTTTTAGACAGGTTCTCCATATGCAATTCAGGCTGGCCTTGAGCTCACTTTGTAGCCCAGGATGGTCTTGAACTTGCAAAGATCCTCCTGCCTCAGTCTTCCAAGTGCTGGAATTACAGGTGTGCACCACCACACCTGGCTTGATGTATAATTTTTTATTTTCTTTTTTGAAATAGAGTCTCCCTATGTCATTCAGACTGGCCTTGAACTCACAATGTAGCCCATACTGGCCTCGACATATAATTTTTTGACATTATAATGTTGTGAAAGTGATATGTATTCAGTAGAAATCGTATTTTGGATTTTTGAATTTTGACCTTTTCCTAGGGCAACAATATGTTTCACAACCCTCTTTCTTGATGCTGGGCAGAGGCAGTGAGTAACAGTTACTAGACAGTCATGTGACCATGAGGAGAAACAACTGATACTTTTTAAGGTCTACCATCTCTTAACTATGAGGTTTGGTATGTCAGATGTAGTAAATGCATTTTGACTTAAAATATTTTCAATGTATGATGGTTTGTTGTGATAGCCTTTCATGGAGCACCTGTATATTCCATGGGCTTGAAAAGAATGCACATCTTGCTGTTGTTGGAAGGAATGTTCTATGAGTGCAATAGATTTTTGTGTGTGTGTACAGGGTTGATGATGCTGATGAGTTCTGCAGCCTTTCTGATTTTTCTGTGTGGTTCTTGTCCCAGCCATGAAGATAAGAGTGCTGTAATCTCTAATGCTAATTCTTGAACTTGACTCCTTCTCCTTTCAGTTCTTATCACTTTTTGATTCATGTATTGTCAGCTGCTTTTGCTTAGTGCATGCTCATTTATTTTTTTTTATTTTAAAGAGTAAGAGAAGGATAACAATAATGGGGGGGTGGCTTACCAAATTACAGACAAAGTGGTAGGAAATTATCAATGGTTATTGTTTTACATATTGTTATCTACAAATTAGTTTCTCAGGAAAACAAATAGACAAATAATAGTGAGTTACAGACAAAAGAGGTAGGAGATTATCAATAGTTGTTGTACTCTACTTAGGTATCTTCAAAAGAAAATAAATAGAACTATACATGAGTGACTTATTGAATAATCATTAACTATTCTCAATGGTTGTTGTAGGAAACAAATCATAATAAACATGGATCCATTTACAAAATAAGATAGGAACAATACAAACATTACAGAGTTATGGATAGATTAGTAGGAAAATATCAATGACTGCTGTAATACATGTTGGTATCTTAGAAGTGGTTTCTCAGGAAGACAGAGATACGCAAGAAGGATCTAACAAGGAGTTACAGCCTAAGGGTTGTCAAAAATCAAGTGAGCCATCTGGGGCCAAAGCCATTTTTTGTAGTGTTTTCTTTCCAGCCTCCCATCGCATTGGGACCCCACAACCAGTTAGTGTCCTCTCCCCAACTGTCAGCACAGGCAGCAGGAATCCTGCTGCAGACTTCTCCAGGGCTCCACCACAGCCTGTACTGTCAGGGGAAGAATGGCTTCCAGGGAGTCTCTGCAGGTATTGTGCAAGGTCCACCTGGTCTACAGCTTCTGAGTGGCTCTCATGACCTCAGTCCACAGGACCTCTGACCCCTCAGGCTTAGTCTGCATTCTCATGTTCTCTGAGTCCTTGTTCAGCAGCTGCTCCTCCACTGACTCTAGACCTTTCTGGTTCTCAATGACAGGAGCAAGAGTGGCCTGTTGTATAGCATGTATTCCCACAAGTTTTTCCATGTTTGAATGATTCGCACACGTCCTTAGGTGGGCATCTGCAGCTGGTGCATGGTGGGCCAATTGTGTCATTGTTTTTCTGGGTCATGATAGTTCTCAATTGAGCAGCGGCGGCCGGCCTGAAGGCCGGTGGGCCACAGCGCTCTCGGCCGCATGGCTCCCCGTGCACCGGGGGCCCTCCCTTCGGGCGCCTACGAGGCAGGGAGCAAGCTGCCATTTGGAAGACGGGTGCTCCCCCACTGTGGCTCCCCATGCGCTGGGGGCCAGTGCATGCTTATTTAGATTTACATTTTCAGGTGGATTCTTTTTATCATTATATAATGTCACTCTGTCTTTGGTAATTATATTTAATTGGAAGTCACTTTATCAGATATTAATATAGCCACTTCAGCTTTTTAATATTAATGCCTACATGATTTCTTTTGGCATTCTTTTACTTTCAACCTACCTCTGTTACTGAATTTGAATTGAATTTCTTGTGAAGAGAATATAACTGGGCTGTGTTTCTATTTAATCCTCACTGCCAACCTCTGCTTTTTGGTATAGTCCCATAATTCATGTTTAAGATATTTGTATGTTAATGCTTAACTAATTTGACATTCTATTGTTTTTTCTATTAATTTCCACTGTTTTTCATTCCTGTGTGTGTGTGTTTGTGTGTGTGTGTGCTACTTGAATAGTTTTTAGGATTCTATCTTGATTTACTTATAGTGGATTTAAATGTATGCCTCTTCATAATTTTTGACATGATCAATCTGTTAATATATTATGTGATTTGTAGGAGTGCACTTATATTAACTTTTTAACATGAGTGAAATGTGGAAATTTCACTATTGTTCAAGTCCTTCTACCTTTCCCACTTTTAAAAAAGATTGCCTTGAGCATCACATAACTTTTTTTTTTTTTTTAAAGATAAAAGGAGGGAAACATTAACAGACATACAACATTTTACAACATATCACAAGCACAATACAGACAATAAAGAGTTACAAACAAAGTGGTAGGGAATTAACAATGGTGGTTGTATTACATATTGATATCTTCAAAGTGGCTGCTCATGAAAACAGATATAGACGTGCAAT
>NW_004955516.1:2038721-2059846 GCF_000276665.1 Chinchilla lanigera | reverse complement strand
ATCTGTGGTAATTTCATCCTTTTCATTTCTTATTGCATGAATTTGAGTTCTTTCCTTTCTTTTCTTGAGAAGGAGCATCATATAACTTTTGTTCCAATCATCAAACATGATTTATAAAATCATGAACTAAATCATAGTCCATTTGGTTACCCATATTCCTGCTCTTTGGTTGTTCCTGATGTTCTGTAATTCCCTCTTTTATCAATTCCTTTCTGTTTGAAAAATTTATTTTACCTAGTCTTTTAGGAGTAGGTCTGCTAGCAACAAACTCCCGTGCGCTGGGGGTTTAGCTAGGGGCTGGGGGTTTAGCTCAGCAGTACAGCGCCTGCCTGGCAAGTGCAAGGTCATGAGTTCAATTCCTGGTACCAGAAAAAAAAAAAACAAAACAAAACTCCCTTTGTTTTCCTTTATTTGAGGTTATTTTTATTTTATCTTCATTCTTGTATTTTAAAGAAAAAAAAAACCAAAATTTCAAAACAAAATAATAGGAAAGTAACAATAGTTAATAAATTGTATACTGTTATCTTCAAAGTAGTTACTCAAAGTATGAAATAGTCATAAAAATTGTCCAAATGATATTAACACAAACCTTTCTTTTCAATGAACTAAGAGAAACTAGTAGTATAACTATCTTATTTTTTTTCCTTTCCCTTCCTTCCTTTCTCCTTTCCGCATCCCAGTTTCTCTTTCCTTTTGAATAGTTTCTTCCCATTTCATAATATCTATTGTACATTTTGCATCTTATTTACTCTTTCAACTTCTCATACCAGGGAAACAATATGATGTTTACACATGTGAGTCTGACTTGTTTCACTTATGAGTATATTCTCCAGCTGCATCCACTTACCTATGAATGTCTCAAGTTTATCCTTCTTTATGGCTGAGTAGTATTCCATTGTATAAAAAAGAACACATATTTTCTTTAATCTGTTCCTCACTTGATGGGCATTTGGGTTGTTTCTAAGATCTAACTATTACAAACTGTGCTGCTGTAAACATGTGTACACATATATATCGCTATGGTATGATGTTTTTAATTCTTTCAAGATGATATCAAGAAGGGAATACCTGGGTATAATAGGACCTCTATTCCTAGTTTTTTGAGGAATCCCCATACTGTTTATACTCATTCTTGATGGAGTATTTTGCCAGATAGCAAATTCACAGTTGACAGTTCTTTACTTTCTGCAGTTCTTTTTGGTTTCTATAGCTTCAGAGGAAAAATCCTCTATCATTCAAATTGGTATTTCTGTACAGGTAAGGTGTATGCTTTTTTGTCTTTGTCTTTAGTTTTCAAAAGGTTAATTATAAGTTTCATAGCATTGATTTCCTTGAGATCATTCTATTTTTTATTTACTCAACTTTTTAGTGTCTTTTGCCAAATTTGGGGAGTTTATAGACATCACTTCATAATATTTCACATTTAACAAAGCTTTGCCTACTGCTTTATCTTTGAATCTCAGAACATAGTACCAAACTTGAAACACATTTGATGCTTCCTATGTACTTAACAAATGATTGAATGGATCTATGAGTCTACGAATAAATAAATCTTTGAGTAGATGTTATGGTCAGCTATAAATTGGGGTTTCAGGTCTCTTGATTAAAATAATTCTTCTCTTAAAGAGTTGACCTAATTTTATCTGTTTGTAGCTTGTAATCTTAGGTGAAATGCATCTTCTCAAGGAGCTAATCATTTCTTTTGTCCTTCATTATGTGCATCTTCACATTCCTGAAACATCTAATCTCATGTATTGATTGAGAAGAAAAATGAAAGTGGTGAGTGATGTCAAGAGAATTTTTGAAATTTTGGGGATCAAGGAGAGCCCAAAGAGGGATGACAGCAGTCCTGGGAGGCTGAAGTTGGCAAGATTCTCTTTTGACATCTACCCTAATTTGTTCCCATCACTTGTATCCATTACAAATCATCAATGGATAAGTATGAATTCTTAGATGTGCATTTGGCTAGAACAGTAAATACAATGTTAGATGCCCAGAAAGATAGAGTTCCTGCCACTGTGTCGCAGTAGTTACTCCTACCTACTGTCCACAGGACTGAGAAGTAGTGCTTACAGCATCCATTTCAGTTTAGGTTGGAAAAAGCCACACACTTGCATTTGATTTCCACACAAGTAGTGAGCCAAAAGGATGATCAATAGATTCTGCCAGAGGCAGAAACATGTTTACTGTGGTGGTTTATTGGAAAAAAATCTATTCTTTGTGCTTAATGTATCACTTGGCTACATGTGTTTTATAAGTTTTCTTATTCTGTCTTCTCTCTTCCTTCCTCTTTTCTTCTCCTCCTCCCTCTTCTTCTCCTCCTTCTCCTTCTCCATTGTCTTTCTCTTCTTGTCAACTAAAGGCTGCTTTCATACATAGAATACATTAAAAGATTTTAATGTTTGTCAAATGACTGTGCATATAACTATAAATTTAATCAGAGGGTATTTAGACAGAGATATACATTGTTAATGAATTTAAGTGTTTTAAAAAGTATAGCAAACAATAAATCAAGTACTATGGATGTATTTTGGTGAATACAATTTAATGGAATTTTCCTCAGTTGGCTGCTGGATTGATTTATAGTACTAGCTGTGGTAAGATTTTTCAGAGCATAGCCAGAAACCTGTGGTCCTTTACCACTTGGGACCAGTTAAACATTCCTGCTTCATGCCCATTTTCCAAATGATTTCGGGGAGTTTAACTGGATTTTAGTAGCATGAAGACCAGCATCCCCTGGGAAGGCTGTGGCTGTTATTGCCCACAGAGAAGCCTAAACCTGGATCCAGGTCCACACAGGTCATTCTCATACTTCCAAGGCTACTGGAGGGACAGAAAGGGACCTTAAAGCAGTTAAATGGGAATATGTGGTCAGTTTCAGGCTCTGTCCACAAAAGCAAATTACATCCTAGAGTTTTAGCCACGTTCTGAGCATGTCCAGAGTGCCTTTCATGTTTACCATAATTCTAGGTGAGAGAGCCAGGCAGAAAGGAAAGCCACAACCACAGTGGGAGAAGGGTTATTTAGAATTGAAATATGTAATCTGTATAGAAAGAGTGAGGTTATTTTGTGTTCCCATTAAGTAATTTTCAAAGTTGTTGGTTTGGTTAATATGCTTTCTTTATTTGGATGAAATGCTACCTAATTATATGCTATTTTGTCTTCTACACTGGCCAGAAAATTTTGTACTGCTGCTTTTATATTTGCTTTATATACCCATTCCTTAGTGAATTGGGGTTGCTCTAGGGATTTACATGGATAATTAAAAGGAGTAATCACTTTTGTTGGTGATATAAGTTAAACTCTCTAGTTTTTCATGTCTATGGAGAGGATGTTTATTTTTTCAGGAATAAACTTGAACTTTTAAATATCAAGTGCATCAATTTTCAATATTATAGTTCCCGGATTTTCAAATTTAAAAAGACTCACCCCTGAGGCTATCAAATAATTTCTCCACATTTTATTCTAGCACTTATAAGATTTCAATTACATCTTTGATCTATTTGCAATTTATGTGAGTGGATGGCATGAAGTAATAGATCAAAAGTTATTATTTTGCACATGATTATCAAGTCTTTCAAAACTATTTGTTGACTATATAGTTTTCAGCACTGCTCTAAGAGGCTACCTATATCATATAATAAATTGCTGTACATAGTTTGGTGTGCTGTATTTTCTCTTCTGCTCCAGTCATCTATCATAATATCTGTGCATTAATATCACACTATTGTAATTGTTGAGGTCTATAAAATGGTTTTATGATTGGTAGAGATGATCTTCCCTACTTTACCCTCTTTATTGAATTTTCCCCATTACTCTAGTTTACTTTTCCATAGGAGCTTTAGAGTGGCCTTTTCTTATTCCTAGCCAAGTCACCAAAGATAATGTAAATAAAGTCTGCTTCAATTTCTATTGCTCTCATATAAATTTATGAATAAAATTGGAGAGAATTTACATCTTCTATAGAGTGAGTCTTCCTGCCCAAGAATGAGTTGCTTTTCCAATTGTTTCTTCTATATACTTCAAAAATGTCTTACATTTTTCATCATGTAAATTTCTGATAATGGTCTGCATAATCCCATCCTTATTCAGTGCCTTTTTTGCTCTTGTAAAAGTAGCCCATTCCTTCATTATCAGTTCTAATGAATTGTTATTTTAGCACAAACTTTTATATGTTAAAACTGTATATGCTTTCTCCAGCTGGAAATTTCTGAGATTTTGTAGTAACTTGTCTGTGATAGGGCTAACCCAATTAACAAACGCCTTGATAATAATATTTCACTTTAATATAGTATACCATGCTGAAACAGTTTTCCTGGCAATTTGGCAGGCCATAATTAAAGCCTTACGATGTACATACCCTTTGATTTACATTTGCTTAGGGGCTAGAAAAATGCCAAGATTAACTGGCTCCAAGGAGAAGGGCTTGCGAGTAACTTTACATTCCTTTGTTTTCTGTTTGTTTGCATGCTTGTGATTTTTAGCTTTAAACATGTTATTTTTATAATACAAAAGTTATTTCTGATACAAATTCATCTTCATAAATCATAGAAAATATGCATGTATGTGTAGCCATGCATCATTAGAAGCTGACCCCCTCACAACCCCTGTGTACTGCTAAAAGTGGGTATTAACAGTTCTACTGTGCGAGCTGGTCCTGAATTCTAACTTCACCTCTGCTACCTGTCACCTTTGTGTCCTTAGACAAGTCAGTTAACTTTCTGGACTTTAGTATTCTTGCCTGCAATAAGGGGATTGTTATGAAGTTACTGAAAATATAAACAGCACACTATTCAGCACGTAGCAAGAATTTCAGTTAAAAGGTTGTTGCTATGGTGATTTAGTCTAATCAGGACAACCTAGGTAGGTAAAATTGTGAAGTCTGAGGAAGTTTTCTCCTCCTTTTCTTCTCACTTGGTGATTTTTCTTACCTCTTCCTTAATATATATTTGCTCTTCATTTCTTCTTTCTTAAATTCAAAAACTCTTCCTGCTATCAATAATAATTTATAAGTCTTGATTAGCTGGTTGCAAACAGCATTCTTAAATGTTTTACCTGTTAAGTAGAATAAAAATACTGTTGATCATTATAGGAATTTAAGGCCATAGTGATTTTCCTTTAACCTTCTTTCACCCCAGACCAATATTTTATATTTTCCAGAACATGTTACATAGTACTAATTAGTGTTGAGTCACCTATGAATTATTTATGATTCGTTTTACTTTGATTCAAATTATGTCTTACCTAACAGTGTTAAAAACATCTTCATATATCCTGTATTACATTTCCTAAGAACAATAAAGTTTTCTAAGCATATTTTGTGTTCTGAACATATTTTATTGATAAATACTATGAAAAAGTCTACTTATGCTTAAAATGCAAAATGGAACAGAAAGAATGATTTGATGACACAGTCTGTTTCATTTCTAAGTGACAGAGTCTTGCTAAGTTTCCCATGTTGGCCTGGAACTCCTGGGCTCATTCTTCCTGCCTTATACATTCTTATTTTTAATGTTTCTAATTCTGCTGCTGTTGGGTCTGTGTTATCCAAATGTGTTATTGACCTTAAACAAAACTACCACATAGAATTCCTAAACAGAAAGAATATTACTCAATAGAAAAGGTAATTTAAGTGATAAGTCAGCAACAATTCAGAATTGGCTGCAGAGGCAAACTATCAAGATCTCAGGGCCAGAAAGAAACAAAGTTAAAGACATAAAAATGAGTATCTCCCGCTCGAAGACAAGCAGGAAGAGAGAAACCTAGTGTGTTAGATGAAGTCAGTTCAAAGATCCGAAGTCCATTGCGGGCGTAATGCTGATCATTGAGGAAATAGGCTGACATGGTGAAGGTGGGGAAGGTCTGTGGGAGTGAGAGGTTAGGCCAGTGGTGTTTGAGGAAAAAAGACTGAGCTGCAGGCAGCTTGGTGCACCAGGAAGATGTAGACATGCTCAGGTAGCAGTACTTTTCTTTCTTGATTATTTCCTTCTGTCTCATCTGCTTAAACTAATCTCCTGTCTTCTTAAGTGCATCTTTTATTTACATACATTGTCTTAGTTACTTTTCTCGTTGCTGAGACAAAATACCTGACACCCACAAGTTAAAGGAAAGGTTTATTTTGGCTCAGTTGCTAGCCAGTTCAGTCTATAGTCCACAGGTTCCAAAGCGGAAAGGCAGGGCAAAAGGGCATCACAGAGGAGAAACAGTCTCTGGCAGAATAGTCAGAAAGCACTGATACAGCAAACCTGCCTTCTTTCTCTCCCTTTATAGTGCATAGAGGCTAAAAGCCTATTGATTAGTCTCACTCATGGATGGGTCTTCCATTATCCATACCTAGAACTATGCTAAACCAATTTAATTCTCACACACCCTTAATCCCAGTGTCACAATTCTAATCCAGCATCACACACTCATGATCCAGCCACCTCTCCAAAGCCCCACATATGAGCACATGAGGCTTTCAAGGGCCACCTAGGTACAAACCATAACATATCCCTTAAATAAAGCTGATCTTGAAAGGATTGTGTGCAATAGGAGATGCTTCCTAAAGTGCCAATGTGTAACAATTGTTTGGTCTTAAATACGGAGGGCACAAAGTGAATCTAAAATAGTTATCAAGAAAAGAAAAACATTACAGTTTTGATTTTAATTTTTCCCTAACAGTCTTATGAAATTTCCCACATTTTATGTATAAAACTTAGATATTTCAAATAAAGATGACAGGATGAGTTTTACATGTGTTGGTGGACTGTCAGCTAGTTGACTTCTTAGATGGTGATCATAAAGACACTCCCCTAACTCCCCATATATTAAGACACTCCCCATATAGTAAGAATAAGCCTTCTATCCCCTCCCACACCCACTCTCACTCACAGATTGAGTTTTAGTTTCAAATAATTGCGTATGCTGCATATTCTTTTTGGGTAAACATTTCTAAGAAAGCAGAGATGTACATTTGATTTAATTTCTTTGTCAGAGTAACCAGTAAGTCAGTAGTACCTAAGAATTTCATCTCTTTAAGATTTTATTTCAAAGGCTGGGTTTGTATCTCAGTGGCAGAGCACTGGTCTATCGTACGCAAGGCCTTCGTTTCCATCCCCAGCACCTCAAAAAATTTTTATTCTAAGCAGAACTGAATATATTTTTCATTGAAAAAGTAACTTTTGATTAGAGGCTGCAGAAAGTTTGGAAAATTCATTTTTGCAACTATATAATGTTTTCAGCTTTTGCTGTTCAAAGGATAAACTGTTCTGAAGAATTAAAAAAAAATAATTGGGACTGTAAGAACCAGCATTTTTATGTCTTCTGTGCAGCGGTTGAAACATTCAGTATGAAGTTTTAGATTAATCTGAAGTCTAGAATGACTACACCAAAATACTAAAACAATTTTTGTGTTAGGATAGCATTTTTCTTTTTCAGAATGTTTATAAATGTGCTTATATTTAACAATGGAAATAATAAATTCAAATGTTAAACTAAGCAAAACTTCCACACAATGGGCTTCAAGAAGTGTATCCCTTAAGCACTCAAAGAGATCCAGATATTTTCCATAAAGGAGGTGGACACTGTGGATGTATGCATTGATACTGGACCCAACAAAGCTGTCTGGGCCAGAGGAAGAAGGAGTATCCCAAAGAGTATCCATGTGTAGTTGTTCAGAAAAACATAACGAGGAAGCAGATTGAAAAAACAAGCTCTGTACTTTGGTTAATTATGTATCTGTTATCACTTTCAAAAATTTTACAGACAGTTTGATGAGAACTAATTCCTATCAAATGAAGTTATAAACACACACACACACACGTGAAGGTACCCGATGTCTAAGAAGATCCCATCAACCCATTCACCATTACATGGAAAGGGAATGGGTTTCATGAGACCAGTAAACTATCTTTGTTAGTCAGACATGCCAGTTTAAGGAATAAAATAGTGGAGAGTGAGGCAAACACCCATAACAAACAGAAGCACGTTTCCCTAGGACAAATTAAGACTTGCTAGGGGCCTGTTACATATCTATGGCACAAATCAGGAGCCAGCCTATAACGTCTTCAGAGATGCGGCTGGGAATGTAGCTCAGTGGTAGAGTGCTGCATAGTATGCACAAGCACCTGTGTTCCATCCCCAGCACCACATACACACAATCTCACAGATGGCCCACGCGCTTCAGTTTCATCATCTATAAACTAGTGATAGTAAGACTACACATATATCATGGAGTTACAAAGATGATTACACTAAGATAAACTATGCAAAATGCTCAGAAGATAGCCTGGAACACAGTAGGTTCCACGTGTTTGCTGTTATTATTCTGTCAGGAGCCCTGATTTATTTATAGTTTGTGCCTTCTAAGGGCAAGTCTGGTGGCATTTGTGGACAAAAGGATCATCCAGCAATAGGGGAGGGAAAAGCACAGTTTTAGGACCACACACTGTACAATTACTTCATTACTTTTTTCCAAATTAAGAAAGCTTCCAGCTTCCTGATAAGTTTAGAAAATTCATGGCGCTCCTGGCAATTATCAGGACAGAAAATGCAGAGATGAAAGAGGGGAAGAGACCTGAAATGAATTTTGAAGACCTAGTCTCATATTAACCTTATATTCACTTAAGCTTTGTTCAGATAAAGTCTACGTGCTTTTTTCTCTCACTCAGATTACTTTTTCATTACATTTACCTACCATGTGTGTTTTTTTAAACATGTGTATTTGATCATTTTCACACCCTACTTAACCTAACTCATCCTAAGTATCACTGTGCACGTGCCAAGATGGATCCATAGGACACATACTGGCTCCTTCATAACAGTTCTGAGCAGGCAGGTGGCCTCCATAGACCAAGTCACTACTCCCTTTTGTGGCTGTGGAACTACCAGCAGAAGCTATCAATAATAACTATCTTTGCATCTGATTGAGCTGTAAATTGTAAAAACCTCTTCAAATTCCTACTGCACTCCCTACGCTTACCTCCTCTGAGCACTTCGTCTAAAAAATACAACTAGTTAATGAGCTCTGTGCTCGTTTTACTCCCTAAGAGAACTATGCAAACTCTATGAACATTATTAGCACAACCATACTTGCTAGAAAAATAAAGCAGCCTAATTTTAATCCATAATCCACAGCTAAGTATGTCTAAATTGCTTAGCATTATAGCAATTAGTATTTACTCAAGATAATGAAGGTTTACTCTAGTTAATCCTTACCTTTCCTTCCTTCCTTCCTTCTTTCAATACCTGTTATGGGAATAGATAGGAGCAACATTTTTTGTAAGTCAATGTTTTATTTTAGAATAATTTTAGATTTACAATTTCACTGCAGAAATAGTACAGAAAGTTCCCATATACTCACATCTAGTTTTCTCTATTAATGCCTTCCATTATTAAGATACATTTGCCACAGTTAATGAACCAATATTGATACATTTGTATTAAGTAAAGACATAATTTTTTCAGATTATTCTAGCTTTTCCATAATGTCCCTTTTATGTTCCAGGATCCTTTCAGTACACCACATTACATTTAATCATTATGTCTCCTTAGGCCATTCTTGGCTGTAAGAGTTTCTCAAGAGTGCCTTGTTTTTGATGACCTTGACAATTTTGAGAAGTACTGTCATAGCGAGACCCTGTCTCAAAAAGATAAAAAAAAAGGAAGTAAAAGAAGTGAGCCAGGTGTGGTGGTGCATGCCTGTAATCCCAGAACTTCGGAAGCTGAGGCAGGAGGATCGTTGTGAGTTTGAGGCCAGCCTGGACTACAAAGTGAGCTCAAGGCCAGCCTGTACTGCACAGCAAGACCCTGTATCAAAAAGACAAAAAAAAAAAAAAAAAGTACTGGTCATGTAGTTAGTAGAGTACCCACCAATTCAGATTTGGTTTGTGTTTTCTTTCATAATTACACTGTAGTTATGGGATTTGCAGAAGAAAATCACGGAGGCAAAGTGCCCTTATTACCACGTTATATCAAAGGTTTGTACTATCAATGTGATTTATCATTGTTGATAGTAACATTTATCTCCTGTCCGAGGTGGTGTTTGTCACATTTCTTACTTATTCTTCCCTCTCCATAGGGCACTCTTTGCAAGTTACTAGGCTCAACCTATACTAAAGACTTAAACTCTATATCTTTTTTTGTTTGTTTCTTTGTTTTGTTTTTTTTTTTGGTTTTTCTCTGGTACCGGGAACCGAACTCACGACCTTGCGCTTGCCAGGCAGGAGCTTTGCCGCTGAGCTAAATCCCCAGCCCCAACTCTATATCTTTATAAAGAGTACATAGCAAGTGAGATTTATAGTTGATACTTAAACTATTTGGAATTCTTCAGTACAGGAAATTTGTCTGTTCTCCCTCATTTATTTATTCTTTTTTTGTCATTGTGGACTTATTTTGGACTTTTTTTTAATAGTCTAATACTGCTTCACTTACTAATTTCTCAGTTGCTTTAGCTTTGACTATTAATAGTTCTTTCAGTCAGTTAACTCCTGTATCCCTTTGGTGTATACTCATCATCATGATTGTTGTTTGTTAGCACTTACTTGCATGGCCGGCAATGCAAGGTGCTCTAGACCTATCTTGTATATTTCCTATCCCAGTCCTAAAGTCTATCCCTTCTTCAAGGACCCATATTTCCTTTTGTTGGAGAATGGTATTAGAAACCAAGATTTGAATCCTGGATATACTCTTGCTATACAGATGTTATTGCTTCTAGGCCCTTGGTAATGTTGACAGAGAAAGGAGATATATTTGTATATATGAACCATGTGTATGCATATACCTCTAAAGATTTATATTTGTGCCTTTTTATGTCTCTATTAAGTTAAACATGACTTCATACTTATCCATTAGCACTTGGATCTTTCTAGCCTCTTTTCTTTGTCTATCTGGAGCTACCCTCTTCAGCAGTGAGAGACATTGTTCATATACTTAATTATATACATATATAGTAGTCTCAGAATTATTACCCCATTCTTCCTTGGGAAAAACTTTATCATTTATACTTTAAGGATTATGTATAGTTCTTTCTGCTTTTAGTCTTAGGTTTCACTCATTTGCAAAACTATTAATGTCAGCACCCTATTCCTATACATGCTTTAGTGAAATTGCTTCATACATTTGTAATAGATTGATTTGTCACATTCTGCATTCCACCCTGGAATCCTCCACTTCGCAAATGATGTTTTAAAATTTGCATACATTGAGGTTCACTCTTGGTGCTGTAAAGCTCTGTGGGGCTTGAAAGTGCTTAACGTTTTGTATTCACCATTACAGTACCACATAGAATAGTTTTATTGACTTAAGCAATTCCCTCTTCTTCTCCTATATGTCTCCTCAATTACCAAAAACATCTAACACCCACAATTTCTACTGTTTTTATATATTTTTGACTTTTCTAGAATGTAATACAGTTGTAATTATACAATGTGCCTTTTTTTCAGGCAAACTTCTTTCACTTAGCAATCTGCATTTAAGTTATATGTATCTTTTTGTATCTTGACAATCCAATTCACTTTATTACTGAATAATATTTCATTATATAAATGTAACACATTTGTTTATTCATTCACCTATTGAAAGACATCTTGGTTTCCTCTGGAAGAATTTTTTGGTGACTATCAATAGAGATGTTATAAGCATCATGTGCCAGTTTCTGTGTGACAAAAGCTTTTAAATCTTCCAAGCCACAAATATGATATATTTCTCCATTTATTTATGTCTTCTTTATTTTCATCATCAGTGTTCTATGGCTTTTACTTTCTATGTGTATTTTAGTATATATAACTCTTAGAATTTAGATTTAAAGTGTTATTATAATTTTTCTTGCATTTGAAATTCCATTTGTTTATTGCTGGTAAATAGGAGAGCAATTGACTTTTGTGAATTGCAATTCTGCTGTACTCACTTATTAGTTCTAAGAGATTTCTGCTGATTATTTGGGAAATTATATGCTGACAATCACATCTGGAGTTTCATTTTGTCTTTTCTAATCTACTTTTCTTTTATTTTCTAATCTTATTGTATTAGTTAAAACTGTTGAATCATAGTAGCGAGGGAGGACACCCTTGCCTTGTTCCTGATTGTAGGGAAAAGTACTCAGTCTGTCACCATGAAGTATGATACTAGCTATAGTTCTTTTTTTGTGCTCTTTAGTTAAGGAAATGTCCCTGTATTTCTACTTTGCTGAGAGATTTTGCTATTGGATACCAACTAGAATTGGTATTGGATTTTATCAAATGCTTTTTCTACACCAGTTGACCTGATCATATAATTTTTATTCTTTAGATGATTGCTGTGGTAGGTTGTATTGATCAATGCTTTTATTTTAAAGAGAAAAGAACAAAAAGAAATTTACAAATGCAAAGACATAAAACAACACAGAAAGCAATAAAAACAATACAGAATTTCAAACAGGTGGTAGGAAATTAACAGTGGTTGTTGTATTACATATTGTTATCTTCTAATTGGTTACTCAGATAAAAAGATATAGGCATGTCAGATTGATCAAAAAATGAAACATTAACTGTTCTTTTCAATAAACCAATAGAAATAAGTAATATAATTATCTTAGTTATCTTGTGTACATATATATATATATATACACACAATTTTTCCCTTACTTCTTTCTTTCTTTTCTCTTCTCCCTCATCCAAGTTGCATTGATTAATTTGTGAATGTTCAACCAGTCTTGCATACTTTTCATAAATCTCACTTGGTTTTGGTATAGAATTTTTATATACATTATTAGATTTTATTTGTTAACATTTTATTGAGGATATTTGTGTGTGTGTTTATGAGAAATATTGGTCTATAATTTTCCTTTCTTGTAATGTCTTTTTTTTCTGGTTTTTGTATTAGGATAATGGTGGCCTCATAGAATGTGTTAGGAGGTGCTATTTTTCAAAGAAATTCTGGTTAAGTATTATTCTTTCCTAAATGTTTCATAGAATTCACTGATAACATCATTTGGGTATAGATATTGCAGTTTTGCAAGGTTATTAATTAAAATTTCTGATAATTAGATTTTTAAAAGTAAAAGAAACAAGTGACTTTCACTTACATTATACATTTATTTAATCCAATGTATTCCAGTTGTTATCATGTAGTTAATAGGACAATATCAATGATACATTTTACATTCTTTTTCTCATACTATGTTTTTGAAATGTGGTGCATATTTTTTACATACTATACATCTCAATTTCAATAAACCACATGTCAAGTGCTCAACAACCACGTGGAACTAATGGCTGTCAATCATACTGGACAATGTATGTCTATGGTCCAAAACAGTGCTGTAATTACTGCTGAGCTTTCATTATATACCTCTTATTCTTTGTATGGATCTTAATGATGCAATATAGATGTATTATATTTAAAAGGAAAAATTCTGGTACCTTCCCCTAAGAAAACCATCCTAAGCAATGAAAATATAGTATGTGTGAGATTATGGTGTAGTTTGGATCTCAAATCACTCTCAAAGGCCCAGGGGTTAAAGGCTCTGTCCCAGTGTGTAATACTCTCACTGGGACCTGTTGGAAACCTTTAGGAGCTGGAGCCTATGAAAGGTACTGACTCCCTGGGGAAAGTTGTTGAAGGGGACTGTGCAACTTTGTCTCTTCTGCTCTCTTTCACTTCCCCACTGGGAAGTGAACAGGCTTCCTCTGCCATCACCCCTGACATGTGTTTCTGTACTGTCACAAACCAAAAGCAATAGTCAACCCCTCATAGACTGCAACTTACTGGGCTCTGGTTTGCTGGAGTTTCTTTTTAGAGGTGATTTCTAGGTTCTTTTGGTCTCAAAGAATTGAACAAACAAGCACAAATGGTGGAAGAATTTCACATTTATAAAAGGTAGGAAAAAAAATAGGCTCTGAAGGCCAGTTTGGGCCAAGTAAAAGTAAGAAAAAAATATATCCTATAACAGAGAGTGAGCTACCACAAAGAGACATGATAGCAAACTCTTAATGGTATATGTCTCTCTTTTATTTTCCACCATCTCCAGTTCATCGTATCAAAAACCTGCTTGAGTTCTTGTGAGAGTCCATGTGTAGGGCTTTGGGAATTGTTCTGGGCACATGTCCGTGGATTTTGTCACACCTGCTTTCCCAACCAGGTTTAGAGCACCGTATCTTCCTGCCTCAAAACTTGCTTGCATCTCTAACTTAAGGATGCAGTTGAAGGGTGAGACATAGACGTCATGTAGGCTTTACTGTCTTGCGAAAACATTCTGGGGATCGTCAAACATGTTGGACAACTTGTGTTCTGATTTTGGTTCAGGAGCTGTCTGTACAGATCAGTTTTTTGACTTAGTTATAAGCTTACTGTCCTACCTAGATTACAAAAGGCAAATACTGAAACAGCTAGCTCACCTTTTACCCTATGTACTTAGTATTATTGTGTGCTGATTTTAATCATGCATAATACTGCAACACAAAAATAAATGTTTCATGATGAAAAAACTTTGAGGCAAAGCAAATCTTTTTACTCTTTAGGTTGATTATCTCAACTATTTGTTACAGAAACATAAAGCTGACTAATACATACAGTAAATGAAAATTAATTTTAGTGATTATGAAATCTTTAAGAGGTGAATACCAAGCTGCAAAGTAATAACTACAAAGTTACACATTTGTGAGATAAAGTGACTGGAGCAGTCTTAAATTGATCACCATGCTCAGAGAATTGTAAAACCAAAGTTATCCATGATAAAGTGACTTTGTTCCACTAGACTGTTTATTGTTAGCATAAATTTAAAATGTGCAGTATTCTTCAAATACAGCAGAAAAATCAGCTCTGTTTCATATGTGTCCCTGGTCCAATGTTACTTCAATAGAGTTTTTGCTTCCTTAATTAATTAATTAGTTTATTTATTGATTGATTGATAAATAGATTGATTTTTGAAACAGGGTATTGCTATTGTACCGTAGGCTGGCCTTGAACTCACTGTGATCCTACTGCCTCAGCCTCCCAAGTGCTGGTATTACAAGTGTACACCACCACCAGATTTATTACTTTATTATATAATCAGTTTTCCTTTTTCAATCTATCTCTACTAGTCCTCCAAAAACCCAAATGTGAGAGAACCAAAAAGGCATTGAACAGCAGTTCTAAAGCATTGCTTAAGATTCAACCAGGAATGCAAAAGATGAAAGTAGGGATAGCATGAATATGATATTTGACTTAGAGTTCTAGTTGTTCACAGATGTCTTAGCTTCCATGAAGTTCTAAAATCTTGCCAAAAGTCCAGCCAAAATTGAAAATGAGATCTTTTCCAAAAATTTTATGGAAAAAATAAAATTTATAAGAAAATAACAGAATAACAATAGTTAATACACTGTGTTATGTTATGTTCAAAGTACTCAGAGCAAAAGATATGGGCATAAAAAATTCTCCAAGCAATATTAACACAAACCTTTTTTAGAAACTAGTAGTATGACTATCTTGTATTTTGTTTTTATTTCCTTTCCCTTCTTTCCTTTCCCTTTTCTCCTACCCTAGCTCCCATTTCCTTTGAAAAATTTCTTCCCATTTCACAGTATTAGTTGCATATTTTGGTCCTTATTTATATTTTGGCCCTTATTTATCCTTTCAGCTTTTTTACACCAGGAAGACAATATGATGTTTACACATGTGAGTCTGACTTATTTCACTTATAAGTACAGTCTCAAATTGCATCCATTTACCTATGATTGTCTCAAGTTTATCCTTCTTTAGGGCTGAGTAGTACTTCGTTGTATAAAAATGTCATTTTATTTTGATCCATAACTTTTTGATGGCCATTTAGGTTGTTTACAAGATTAAGCTATTAAAATTATGCAGCTATGAACATGGGTGCACATATATCATTGTGGTATGATCTTTTTAATTCTTCTGGAAAAATACCCAGAAGGGGACTAGCTCGGTTGAATGGGACCTGTAATCCTACTTTACTGAGAAATCTCCAGACTGATTTCCACCATGGCTGCACCAGTACACACTCCCACCAACAATGGAGAAGGGATCCTTTTTCCCCACAGTCTTGCTAGCATCTTTTATTGGTGGATTTCTTGATGAAAGCCATTCTTTCTGGAGTGAGATGGAATATCAGCACTGTTTATTTTGCACCTTTTGAAAGACCAATAGTGTTGAAATTTTTTTCATATGTTTACTTGTCATTTGTATTTCTTCATCTGGGAAGTGTGTATTCATCTCAGATGCCCATTTTGGCTGGGTCTTTGAATTTTGGGGGTCTGATTTTTTTCAGTTATTTACATGTTATAGATATAAGTCCTTTGAGCAACAACTAGTTAAAATTTTTCCCACTCTTTGGGTTGTGTTTTCACTCTGTTGGTGATTTTTCTGTTTGTGCAAAAGCTCTTTTATAGGATGAGATTCCCATTATTGATTTTTCATGTTATTTCTCATGTGAGTGGAGTTTTGTTCATGAAATCTTTGCCTACACCTATGTCTTCAAGGCTTCTGCCCATTCTCTCTTGCAACAGTTTTAGTGTTTATGTTTTAATACTTAGATCTTTCATTTATTTCCATTTTAGTTTTGTGCATGGTAATAGACATTTCAAATGAACTTTAGGAATGTTTTCTCTAGTTCTATGAGATGCACTAATAGTAGGTCGATTGGGATTGCACTGAATATGTACAACAATTTTAGGAGTATGGCCATTTTCACTATGTTGGTTATTCCTACCCCATGAGCAAGGAATATTTTTCCATTTTTCTTTTATTTTAAAGAGAGTAGTAAATAGCAAAATACCAACATCACAGACATAAACAAAACAAAGCAAGAACATTAAAAATGATACAGGGTTTCAAAACAAAATGATAGGAATTACCAGTGGTTGTTATGTATTATTATTTTCAACTGAGTTGCTCAAATTACCATATGTAAGAATGGATATCTTTCCATTTTTGACATCTTCTTTGATCTCCTTTTCACATTAATGTAATTTTCAATGTATAGATATTTTACTTTCTTTGTTACATTGATTCCTAGGTATTTCATTTTTTTGGATACTATATTGAAGGGTGTTGTTTCCCTAATGTCTCTCTCAGTGAGTTTGTTGTTTGTATACAGAAATGCTATTGATTTTTGAGTGTTAGGTTTGTATCCAGTTACACTACTGAATTTGGTTATCAAATGTACAAGTCTTTTGTTGGCATTTTGGGGGGTTTTTATGTAGAGTATCATGTCATATGCAAATAATAAAATTTAACTTCTTCCTTTCTTATCTTTATTCTCTTTGTTTTTTTCCTGTCTAGTTGATCTGCTTAATGTTTTCAGAACTATGTTGAATAGTAGTGGTGACCGTGGACATCTTTTGTCTTGTTCCTGATTTTAAAGTGAAAGCTTTCATATTTTCACCATTTCGTATGACATTAGCTGTTGCTTCGTCATAGATGACCTTTTATCAGATTGAAGTAAAGATCATCTCTTCCAATTTTCTGTAGGATTTTTATCATGAATGGATGGGAGACTTTGTCAAATGCTTTTTCTGTGTCTATTGAGATGATCATGTGGTTTTGGTCTTTGCCTCTGTTAATATGGTATATTACGTTCAATGATTTGCTTTTTTTGAACCAACCCTGCATGCCTAGTATGAATCCTAGTTGGTCATAGTATATAACCTTCTTGATGATTTGCTGTATTATGTTTGTCAATATCTTATTGAGGATTTTTATGTCTATATTCTTTAAGGAGATTAGCTTGTAGTTTTTTGGTTTTTTTTTTTTTTTGGTTGGGTTCTTCTCTGGTTTTGGTATCAGGGTAAAACTTGCTTCTAGGAATGATTTTGGAAGAATAGGTGCCCTTTCAATTTCATTAAAGAGTTTCAGTGGCTGAGTGAGCAAGTGCTCCAAGAGCTGCTGGTCCCAAGGATCCGGTCCCTGCTTTACTCCCACCACAAAGGTTCCCAGCTGAAACTCGTGGAGAGAGCCAGGTATTTCCCATCTACTTCCCAGGGGCAGAGCGGGCAACCCAGGACCCCGCCGCCATTATAGTCTGAGTCTCTGCCCTCCCTGCACCTGCGGCAGAAAGGAGGTCCTCACTCAGAAGCCCCAGGGACTGCTTTCACTCAGGTTCATGTGTGGGCCCTCCCTGTGTGGGCCTGCACCAAGTGGGCGAGTGCTCCAGGAGGTGCTTATCCTGCAGATCGAGTCCATGCTTTGATCCCACTGCCACGGTTCTTAGCTGAGACTCACAGAGAGAGCCAGGTGTTTCCCGTCTACTTCCTGGGGGCAGAGCAGGCAACCCGGAAACCTGCTGCCATTACAGTCTCAGTCGCTGCCCTTCAAGCACCCATGGCAGACAGGAGTTCCACACTCAGAGGCCCCAGGAACTGCTCTTACTGGGGTTCAAGTCTGGCCCCTCCCCGCCTGGGCCCTGTGTCGAGTGAGTGCTCTGAGGGTTGCTGGTCCCGCAGATCGAGCCCAGGCTTTACTTGAACCTGGACCCCCATGGGGTCGCAGGCACAGGCAGTCTGTGATTGCTGTCAGTCTGCCCCCATCTGGTTCCTATATGTGGCCTGAACTGACTGGAGACACAGAATCAGGTAGTTCACAATCTGTCGACCCTGCAATTCGTGTCTGGGTTTTACCTGTACCCTGAACTGCCTGAGGACATAGGCCCACTGGACGGGGATTGTCACATAAGTGCAACCCTAGTCTGGGCCATGCACGTGCCCTGAACAGCAAGGAGATGCTGGATCAGATGGTCTGCCATCAGCTGACACCAATGCCCACGTCTGAGACCTGGGACAACTAGATACAAATCAACAACTGCCAGAAAACCCGAGATGAAGTAGTGCTTCTCAGGGGTCACTCAGGGGCAAACCTGAGCAACAGAAAAACTAGGCACACTAGCGGCCTTTGCTGTGAAGACACTGAAGAGGGCAACTGAGCTTTCTGCATCCAGTAGCAAACATGACAAAATGAAGGACTAAAACACAATCCCAAAACTCCACCCCACTCAGAACAAGTCAGGAGACATCAGCATAGGAGAACTTGGTAAACACATGTCTGAAATAGCTGAAATGATTGCAATGAAAGTAAAGAAATAACTCCATAAGGCCATAGAGCAGATGAGATCAGAAATAATCTCTCAGGCAAAAAATGAAATAATAATAATGAAAGAACTGCTCAAAAGGTCTGAAAAAGAAACGTATAAGAAAATAGGAGAGCAAAGGCAATAGATGGAAGTATTAAATGAAAAATATAGAAAGGACTTAGAACGCATGAACCAGATTCAAAGAGACTTCCAGAAAAGCAAAGCTTCCATTGAAAGCTGCCAAAACCGCTTGAATGAAGCTGAAGATAGAATCTCACACTTTGAAGACAGCATGGCAGCTAACGACCATGAAAGAAAGGATCTAGTAAAATCAACAAGGATCCAGGAAAAGTCAATTCAACAGCTGCAAGATGAGGCAAAGAGGAATAATGTACAACTTATAGGAGTCAATGAAACAGCAGGAGGCAACACAACTGACATAAAAAGAATACTTGCAGAAATATTAGCAGAAAATTTCCCAAGTATAGAAACAGAACCTGCTATACAGGTAAATGACACATATAGAACTGCAACCAACCACAACCAAAGTAAAACTACACCCAGACATATAATAGTCCGGTTCCCAGATCTCCAGCAAAAGAACAGCATATTAAAATCTGCTAGAGAAAAGAAACAGATTACCTAAAAAAGAAAGCCTATGAGAATCACAGCACACTTCTCAGCACAAACCATCCAATTGAGAAGAGGTTGGAGTGAAGTATTACAGGTCCTGAGACAAAACAGCTTCCAACCACGACTGAGGTACCCTGTCAAACTATCCCTCAAATTCAATGGAGAAATAAAATATTTCCACAACAAAGAACAATTGAAGAACTTCATGAGTGCCGAAACAGCACTACAAGGAGTACTAAAAGATATTCTAGGCAGAGAAAAATATGACTGCAATTTCAAGAACAATAGTACAAAGGAAACATCAAGAAGAGCAAGCAAGTAAACAGGTAGAAAACTTAGGACACCAAAGCAAGTAAATAACATGACAATGATAAATCAACACATATCAGTTATAACTACAAATGCCAATGGCCTCAATTCTCCAGTCAAAAGAAACAGACTGGCAGAGTGGATTTAAAAACAAAACCCAACACTATGCTGTATACAGGAAACACATTTTACTCAAAAGAAAATCCACAGAGTAAAAGTCAAAGGATGGAGAGCAATTCTCCTTGCAACAGGAACCCAGAAAAAAGCAGGTGTAGCTATTCTGTTTGCAGATAATGTAAACCTCAAACGGAGAACAATCAAAAGAGATAAAGAATGTCACTACATACTTGTCAGGGGAAAGCTGCCAGAGGATGAGATAACAATCATAAACATGTATGCACCAAATATTGGAGCTCCAAATTATACAAGACAAACCGTATCAGGAGTGAAATCCCATATAATTAATAACACTATTATAACAGGGGACCTCAACACCCCACTGACACAAAGAGAGGTCAACTGGAGAAAAAATCAGCTAGGAAGTAACAGATCTGAACCAAAGCTGCAAAAAAAATGGACTTAGTACATGTATACAGAGTGTTCCACCCCACAACATCAGAATACACATTTTTCTCAGCAGCACAAGGGTCTTTCTCTAAAATAGACCACATCCTAGCCCACAGAGCATATCTACCAAAATGCAAAAGAATTGAAATTATCCCGTGCATATTATCTGATCACAGTGCAATGAAATTGGAAATTAACGACAAAGGAACTCAAAAAACTCCATAAACACTTGGAAATTAAACCAAACCCTCCTGAACAACTGATGGGTCACAGAAGAAATGAAACAGGAAATTAAGAAATATCTACAAACAAATCAAAATGTGAACACAACTTACCGGAATCTATGGGATGCAATGAAAGCAGTTCTCAGAGGGAGATTTAGAGCAGTGAACGCACATAAGGAAAACAGAAAGAGAACAAATAAATAGCCTAATGCTGCATCTTCAACTTTTAGAAAAAGAAGAACAAGTCAGGCCCAAAGCCCAAAGAAGGGAGGAGATGATAAAGATTAGGGCAGAAATTAATGCAACTGAGACAAAGAAAACCCTCCAAAGATAAACGAATTGAAGAGTTGGTTCTTTGAAAGAATAAA
>NW_004955516.1:2019129-2023463 GCF_000276665.1 Chinchilla lanigera | reverse complement strand
ATTGACTTTTCCTGGATCCTTGCTGTTTTTATGAGATTTGTTCTTTCACGGTTGGTAGCTGCCATGTTGTCTTCAAGGTCTGAGATTCTATGTTCAGCTTCATTCAAGCGGTTTTGGTAGCTTTCAGTGGCAGCTCTGTTTTCCTGGAATTCTCTTAGAATCTGGTTCATGTGTTCTATGTCCTTTGTATATTTTTCATTGAACGCTTTTGACTCCTGCCTTTGTTCTTCTATTTTCTTATATATTTCTTCTTCAGATTTTTTGAGGATTTCCTTCATTATTATTGTCATTTCACTTTTTGCCTGAGATATTATTTCTGATCTCATCTCTTCTATGGCCTTATGGAGTTGTTTCTTTACTTCTGTTGCAATCATTTCAGCTATTTCAGGCATGTGATTACCACATTCTCCTATGTTGCTTTCTCCTGGACTTGTTCTGATTGGGGTAGAGTTCTGGGATTGTGTTTTAGTCTTTCATTTTGGCATCTTTGCTACCGGATGCAGAAAGCTCAATTTCCCTCTTCAGTAGCTGCTCAGCCAAGACTACTAGTGTCCTTGTTTTTCCTGTTGTTCAGGTTTGCCTCTGGGTGACCTCTGAGTAGTGGTACTTAGTCTGGCGTTTTCTGGCAGTTTTTGATTTATATCTAGTTATCCCCTTTCTCAGACACGGGCACTTGTTTCGTTTGATGGCTGACCATCTGATCCAGTGTCCCCTTGCAGTTCAGGGCACGTGCATGACCTGACTTGGGTTTCACTGTTGTGGCAATCCCGGTTCTTGGGCCTATGTCCCCAGGTAATTTAGGGTACAGGTATAATTCAGACACAAACTGCAGGATCTACAGTTTGTGAACCACCTGAATCTATGTCTCCAGTCAGACAGGATACATACAGGAACCAGATGCAGCCCAGATGGGTATCGGTCACAGACTTCCCCAGCCTTCAACTCGCTAGGGGGTCTGGGCAGAGGCAAAACTCAGACTCGAACCATGGGTGAGTGCTTTTTGGAGCACTTGCTCACTCGGCGCAGGGTTTGTGGGCTTGAGAGTCTGTTCACCCTGCCCTCAGCCAGAGAAGACCCTGGGCTTCTGAGTGAAAACCTCCTCTATGCAGCGGGAGCAGGGAGGCCAGGACTCCATCTGTAATGGTGGCGGGGTCCTGATGCATGCGCTCTGCCCTCAGGGAGTAACTGGGAAATACCTGGCTCTCTCCGCGTGTTTCAGCTGGGAACTGTGGCAGTGTGGGCGAGCACAAACTTGAGCCCAGGAGTCCAGCTGCTCCCGGAACACTCGAATGTTGATTATTATATGCCTTGGTGCTAGTTCATTTTGATCATGACTGTTTGGAGTTTTATATGCATCATTTATTGTATGTCAAATTCTTTATTCATGTTTGGGAAGTTTTCTGCTATAATTTGTGTGAAGAGCTTTTTTTTATGGCTTTTGCACTGTCTCCGGCTTTCTCATTGAGTCCAATAATCTTATGTTGTTCTTCTTTGCTTCATCTTGTAGTTGTTGGACTGATTTTTCATGGTCTCTTGCTACTTTTAAGATATGTTTCTTTTCATGATTACTAGCTGCAATCCTGTCTTCTAGATCTGATAGTCTATCCTCACCTTCTTTCAATCTATTACATTTAAATTCAGTGGAGTTTTTAATCTCCTGGATTTCTGTTTGGATCTGTTTCATGGATTCCATTTCTTTCCTATTTTGGGTATTCATGGTTTCCATCATTTTCCTGATTTCCTCTATTCAGTTCTGTGTCTGCTTTAATGTGCTTCTTTTTGATCATTTCTTTTTGTACCACAAAGATATTTTTTTCTATAGCCTCTTTCATTTTTTCCACTTATGCTGCTATCATTTCAGAAATTTCCAGTAGTTGGCTTCCATTTTCCTTTATCATATTGTGCTCTGAATTTTCCTGGTGTGCTGAGGGTTGGGGATTGCATTTTGCTACAGAGTCTTGTCATTTTCTATTTTTCAATTTTATTTTGTTTTCTGTGTTGATTCTTGTACATTTGTTATGGTAGACAGCTTTATCCCTCATATCAAGGCTTGCCTGGGAAATGTCTGCTCCTCAGAGATGTCTTATAGATGTAGGTGGTTCTTGGTCTTTGTGTATATCCTGAGAAACTACCATCCCAGTTTTTTAGGATGAGAAGTTGCTATCTATTTGGCTCAAAACCCAGTACTTACGTACTGGACTATGGTGATGGTTATGATCCTACAGAGTCATAGTGTTATCATACAAGGGAGAAAAACATTATAATGGTTATGACATCCTGGGTAAAATAGTACAGTTAGTAATAACAATCTCAAGCACAGTCTGGCTACTGCCAAACTCTGATAACTATTAGACTGATATCTTTAACCATAGAAGGAATTTCTACAATTATAACAAAATCCAACTTATACCAGGGACTTATATACAATGATTTTCCCCTTAGTGGAGTGATTCTACCCAGTTGCAGGGAACAGGGATAAGAGGGATTGGGGACAAGATAGAGAGATGAATGAGGTCAAATATAGTAGGAGCAAGACTGGGAGACAAAGGATGATCACCCAAGTTTTGGGAAACTGGAGGACAAAAAAGGGAAAGAACAGAAGAGAAAGCAAAGGAGTATTGAAGTAAATGAGAAACAGAAGAGACAATGTTGACTCACATGAAAATATCATTAAATCAGATGAGATAGTTGAGGAAATTAAGAATGAAGATGGGTAGAATAAAACAAAAAAGATAAGATCTAAATCATGAAAAGAAAAGAAAAAAAGAGAAAAAACAATTAACAACCTATGAAAACCAAAACAAAACAAAACTGAACAAAAACACTGCAACCAGTCAGAAAAAGGAAAACCAATCAAACAGAGAATAATAAAAGTATTAAATTCCTCTGGTGTCTACACTTTTGCTGTAGGTTGAAGTTAGATCCCAGAAATATGTACTTCAGCCAAGTTTGCAGTGGGATTTGTGCTGGGTATGGGCTGATCTTGGCCTCTAGATGTGGGGGCTGGGACTAGTCCTCTGTTCTTGGAGCTCTCCCCAAGCACTTTGATATGAAATGGTGGCCCCACCCTCCTGCTTCTATTCTGTGCATCTGTGTGCTGAAGCACAGTGCTGGTTCACCTAATCTAGCAACTGTACACTGGTATCCTTACTGCTTGGGACTTTTCCACAATGCTGGTCCCACCTGCCTGGCAGCTCCCCTCCCCCATGGGGCCTGCTCTGTCACTGGTCCCTCCTGGGCTGGTGCGTTAATCCCTGCCAGGTAAAAATTAGGTCTTTATCTGTTTTGTGCTCACTTTTGTATGCCTGAGGCATAGAAATGGTTAATAAGTAAGAGTTGAATGGGTGGATACATCAGTGAACAAATGCATACATGCACAAATGAATACATAGAAGCTCTATTTCTATGAAGCTTAATAGAAGTTTAATTCTTTTATTAAACTCTACTTAACGATAGATCAAGAATCTGAAGTCCTGTCTTCCTAAAGGGTAGGTTACAGCTGAAGGGAGTCTTTGCCTTTGCTTTCTTCTTATTTTCTTTTTAGTGCAATTATGTTTCTATAAATTCTAGTGTAAATCCCATTGCCATATTATCTCTTTATCCTTTGTGACAGGGTTATTATACCTCTCATACAAATAGAAAATAGTGGTTCAAAGGTAAATGTGCAAAATTTCTGATTGCTAATATTGGCTCTGAATTTATCCAACAGGATGATTTTGAACATCTTTCTTCAGTTTTGGGACTCTTTTTTTTTTTATCAAACTTCTTATTTTAATTTTAGTTTTAGATATAAAAGAACCAAAACATAGGAACAAACACGAGACATAAGTGAAACAACATAAAAACAGTACAGAATTTCAGACAGGGTGAAATGAAACTAATAATGGTTGTTATATTACACACTGATGAGCTCCAAGAGAGCCAGGTATGCCCCATCAACTTCCTGGGGACAATACACCAGTCAGTCGATGATCTCCCTGCCATTGCAGTCCACCTCTGGGCCCTGCGTGGGCCCTATCAAACTTCTGTAAATCAGTTTTCTTTGTCTTGCTTATCTCTAATTTTTGGAAAGAGGAAAGGCAAGAAAGTTTTTGATGAAGATTAACCAAATATAGTAAACCCAAATATAGTCTTTGAATTGCTATTTAATTTAATGATTTGCAAAGAAATGTATTATCCATATATCTGTGTATGCATTTATGTATGTATGTATCTGTCAATCATCTGTACTCTCTGGGTACTATGGAAGTTAGTGTGAACCCAGCTTAAATATCAATATGAAAGTATACTGGTCAGCATTTGTTTGGTTATGTTACACTCTGTCTATATATTCA
>NW_004955516.1:1946309-2012754 GCF_000276665.1 Chinchilla lanigera | reverse complement strand
TGCGCGCTTTTCGGCTGGGAATCGAGGTGGTATGAGTCCGGCCCACACTCGGACCCAGGAGCGCTGCAGCTCCCGGAGAACTCGCTGCTTGGGCGCCTTGGGACTCATTTTTAAACAACTTTATTAAGGTATAACTGATATAGAAAGAATTGCACATATATAGTAAGTTGTGATTTGTGTCTAGATGCCTCCCCAAAGCCTCATGTGATCAAAGGGTTTTCTCTGAGGTGGCTGCATCTAGAGCATGTGATTGATTCATAATGCAACGTTTGGGTTATAGGTGCTGGGACTAAGGATGGGTGATCGCTGGATCAGTCCACTGATTAGATTGGCACTGCCCTAATCCTGGTAGACTGGGTACAATATAAGGCACAAAACAGGCTTGTTTTGCCCTCCTCTCTTGCTCTTTTTGCTGTCTCCCACCACCATAAACGGTTGGTGCTCTGCTATGTGCCACCCTGCCTTGGAACCAAACAGTTATGGACTTAAACCTCTACAAACTGTGAGTAAAATAAACCTTTTCTCCTTTAACCTTGGGTGTTGTCTGATATTCTGTCTCAGCAATGACAGAAAAGTAACTAAAACATAATACTGTCATTTGAAGAATCTGAGGTGTAAACATCTGTGACACTGATACCACAAAGTACTAGACATAACCAACACCTCCCAAAGTTTGTTTATACCCCTTTGTGTGTGTGTGTGTGTGTGTGTGTGGGTGTTTGTGTATGTATGTGTGTGTGTGCATTGTGGTACAAGCATTTAATATGAGATTTGCTCTCTTGACAAAATTTGAAGAGCACATCACAATATTGTCAATTATAGGAACTATGTTGTACAGAAGATCTTTAGAATTTACTCATTTTGCATAACTGAAACTTTGTATGCACTGAACAGCTCCCCACTTATCCCAGTCTGCAGCCCCTAGAAACCACCATAGTATTCTCTGTTTGTATGGATGTAAGTATCATGCATACCTTATATACCTTAAATAAATAAGATCATGCAGCATTTATCCTTCTGTGACTGGCTTCCTTTACTTAGCATAATATCCCTCAGATTCATCAATGTTGTTTGAATCAGCAGTATTCTTTTATATTTTTATTTTTTTGGAGGCTGAATAATGTTCCATTATATGTATACACCAGGATTCAGATTAACATGTTCTACTTCAGCACAGATTAGATGGCTGCCATTCACCAGTTATGTAAATTTGGGAAAATTATTTATCTTCTATTAGGCTCATTTACCTGACATTTGAAGTCTGAGTAAATGCTTGATGGCTAGATTTGCCTCATGGGTTGAGTTACATGATGGTTTGATTTCATAATGGGTATTTTAAAAAGTAAATATATGAAATAAAACTCATAAACCACTTGGCACAATGCCTATTGTGTAACAAATATTCAGAAAACATTAACCATTATCATTTTATTTCCAATCTGTTAAATGCTTAGAAATAATAATAAGAAACTAATGTATTATACCAGAAAATGTACAAAGCTATTTATACATATCACCTAAATCTCACAATAGCAGTGTCTTAATTTTACAAGTGAAGACACGACCAAAGTTGCCTAAGTTTGCATTTTCTAAGTAGTAGAAATGAGACATTTTGGAGCAAGGAGGATTGAGACAGGATCTTGTTATGTAGTTCAGCCTGGCCTTAAACTTACTACATGGCCCAGGCTGGCCTGGAATTCATGCCAATCCTCTTGCCTCAGCTTCTCTAGTGCTGGGATTACAGGAATAAGCCACCAAGCCTGGCTAGAATTGAGATTTAAGATATGTCTTTCTCATTTCTAAGTATATGTTTTTTCTATTCTATTATAAGAACTTTCTAGTACCAGAAGTCTATGACTTCTAACTCATTGGATTTATAAAATTTAGGTAATTAAAAAAAATCAACCAAGTGTTATGAAAAGTACAATATAGGGAGGACATTATTCCTAGCCTTCTATATAGTGGCAACATGAAATAGTCATTTCATTCTGGTCAATTTTACTAAGCCCTCTTTTTTGATCTGATATTAGACCAGAGTAGTTGTTTCTCTGATTATCTCATATTTATAAACTCTTATTTTAAAAAAAAATCTAAAGAATCACATCTCCAAGATTAATGATGTTAACAAAAGCTGATTATCTCATCACAGTACATTGTCAACATCTATGCTTAGACTTTTTAATTAGCTTGAAATTGTTATTACTAAGTGACCCTTTTTGGAAGACAATAACAAATCACTTCAAAAACATTTGCTGAAAATCTCTAAGTTAGTTTTCAAAAAGATCCCACAAAATATCCCTAGAATTTCATCTGTATTTAAGAGTTGTGTTTGTTTTAAAGAGAGTAAAACATACAGGGGCTTCTCCCATTTGTGAAATGGTCAGCCCTCTTGCATGCCTGATGTGATACAGGGTGTTTGAAGTTTAAGATAATATATAGTGTATAGGGCATGAGCTTTTCTGCTCCACATTTTAAATCAATTGAGATATCAAAATCAAAGTATGGTTTAGAAGAAAACAGTCTAAGAAACTGAGCTAATTTATCCATAAAAATTCAGTACCTACTTTTTAGTGGGACAAACATTTTAAGAAACCATTCTTATACTATTATAAACTTAAGGCAGTGCTTCCCTCCTACCACCAAAATGAGGAGACATCAGTACAATAAAAATAATTGGGCAATTTCTATTAAATTTGTTCTCATTTCTCATGCTCCTGATTCTCGTGGTTTTAGAAATCACAAAACAAAAGATTTAATCGTATTATTTGCACATTGATGAGGAAAAGAGGATATGAGAGAAAGGCTTTTATGTAGAAAACTATACCTGTCTACATCCTTATTCTGAGTAACTCAGTAATTTATTAATTAAGGAAGAAGCTTTGTTAACCAAACAAAAAGCCTTTCTGTCTCAGAATCTTTCAGAAACAAGGTCTTTCTGACATTACCAAGACCTCTGTTCTTTAACTAGTCTCTCCATTATGTTCCATTTCTCTGCCTACCATGGAAATAGTTATCTACTTGCTTATGTTATTTGGAGCCAGTCACTTTCCTTAATAGAAGAGCACTCAGATATTCTGCCATCAGTTAGGAAATGGATAACTGAAAGTTGGATCATGGGGAATGACAATCTATCCTAACCACTTTTTAATTTTTTTTTTTCAGACAGCGTCTTGCTATGTAGTTCAGGCCAAATATGAACACACTATGTAGCCCAAGCTGGCCTTGAACTTGTGCTAATCCTCCTGTTTCAGCCTCCTGAGTATTAAGATTATAGGTGTGAGCAGCAATGCCTGGCTGACACTACTTTCTGATAGAAAATAAACCACCTTCGTTAATAGAAAAAACCTCACAAACATTAATAGGTGAAGATTTATGGTCAACTCCCCAGCCTTTGTCAACGTTTCTACACTTAACTATCCTGAAATTATAAGGTAACTTCAAAGTTATGGAAGGCACTAGAGATCCCACTGAACTAATCCTAAGAGTTAGATAACTCGCTTATGTTATTTGGAGCCAATCATTTTCCTTTTTTTAAATTTATTATTTTAAATTTTTATTTATTTTTTAATTTTTATTTTTTAAAGGTAAAAGAATGAAAACATCTTAACAAACTCACATACATTTAGAAAATAAAACAAAAACAATACATGCAATACAGAATCTCAGACAAGGTGATAGGAAATTAGCAATGGTAGTTGTGGTCTGGGCTCTGCCTCCCTGACCAGCGTGCAAAGCAGACGAAGCTTTGGGCACCCTCTGGAGCCTTGCTGGCTACTCGCCACAACCATAGTGTGTCTGCCTGGGTGGGGCTGAACCCCGGACATCTTCAGGAAGCCCAATGAGTCTGGGCTTTGCCTTGCTAACCAGCATGCAGGGCAGGCGAAAACTCAGCCACGCTCTGGTGCCTTGATGGCAATCTGCCACACCCATACTGTGTCAGCCTGGGCTGGGCTGAACCTCAGACATTTTCAGGAAGCTGTGTGGGAAGCAAACTCTGTCCTGGGCAATATCTGAAGCCTCAGTGAACTCGACCTGCATTGCCCCTACTCTTGTGGAGGCTCAGCCTCACCCCAGACAGTTGCAGGAATGTCGGCAAGCCATCCTCTCATTTCCCACACACTCCTGGGAGCCAACGGAATGCAAGAAATGTCGGGAGCATCTGGGACCTCACCTTGCCACCACTCACCACAGCAAGAGCTACACTGAGCACTGGGGACCTTCAGACTCTCAGCCTGCCACTCACACACAATCAGGAAAATGAGACTGCACTACAGGGAGTCTCTATTTCTTCAAAAATGACAAAATGCAGTAGCAAAATGCAATCCCAGACCTCCATACCACCCAAAACAAGTCCAGGAGGCCTGAAAGTCATACAGCTGAAAATTCTGAAATGATAGCAAATGAGGTAAAGAAACAACTCCATCAGGTCATAGAAGACATCAGATCAGAAATAATGTCTCAGGTGAGAAAACAGATGACAACAATAAAGAAAGAAATGTTCAGCATATCCAAAGATGACATAGACAGGAAAATAGAAGAGCATAGACAATTAAATGAAATCTTCAAGAAACAATATAGAAAAGAACTAGAAGGTATGAAACAGATGCAAGCAGATATCCAGAAACTTAAAAATTTCACTGAAAGCTTGCAAAACCACCGGAATGAAGCTGAAGATAGATTTTCAGACCTTGAAGAGAGCATTGCCACCAATGAACATGAAAAGAGGGATCTCTTAAAAACAGCAAAGAACCAGGAAATAACAATTCAACAACTGCAAGACAAAGCAAAGGGAAACAATGTCAGATTAATAGGTATTAATGAAACAGCATGTGTCAACACAAATGACATAAAAAGGATATTTTCAGAAATAATAGCAGAAAATTTCCCAGGCATGATAAAAGAATCTGTCATCCAGATATGTGAAGCATGTAGAATTCCAGTTAATCATAACGAAAATTAATCTACCATGGACATATAGTGATCAGGATCCTGGAAACTCAACAAAAGCTCAGAATATTAATAGCTGTTAGAGAACAGAAGCAGTTCACCTATATAGTAAAGCCTATCAGAATCATGGCAGTTTTCTCAACACAAGATATCATAGAAAGAAGAGCTTGGAGTGAAGTATTTCAGGTACTGAAAGAACACAACTTCCAACCCAGATTGATGTACCCTGCAAAGCTATCTTTCAAATTTAATGGAGAAATAAAATATTTTCATGATAAAGAACAACTGAAGAAATTCATGAGTGTCAAACCAATCCTACAAAGAGTACTAAAGGATATACTAGAAAGAGATAAAATAGACTGTAACTTCAAGAACAACAACAGAAAGGAACCAACAAGCAAAGCAAGCAATTAAACAGAGGGAAAAAGGAGGATCCAACAGCAAGAAAATAGCATGACAAAAATAAGCCAGTACATATCAATTATAACCATCAATGTAAACGGTCCCAATAAACCAACCAAAAGAAGTAGACCTGCAAAGTGGATTAGAAAAAAACCCCAACTATATGCTGTATACAAGAAACACATTTAACTCAAAAGGTAATGCAAAGACTGAAAATTAAATGATGGAAAACAATACTTCATGCAGCAGGAACCCAGAAAGAAGCAGGTGTAGCTATTCTGTTTGCAGACAACATGAATTTAAACTGAGGACCATCAAAAGAGATAAAGAAGGTCACTACATACTTGTAAAGGGGAAGCTTCAAGAGGAAGAGATAACAATCATAAACCTCTATGCACCAAATATAGGAGCACCCAGCTATACAAGACCAATTCTAACAGACATGAAAAATGAAATAAGTAGCAACACAATCATAACAGGGGACTTTAACACACCATTGGCACAAAGAGATAGATCAACTAGACAAAAAATTAGGAAGGAAATAACAGAACCTAACCAAATGTGTGAACATATGGACTTAGTAGACCTTTACAGAATGTTCCACCCAACAGCATCAGAATACACATTCTTCTCAGCTGCACATGGGACGTTCTCTAAAATAGACCACATACTAGTACATAGAACATGTTTAAGTAAATGGAAAGGAATTGAAATTATCCCATGTATACTATCAGACCACAGTGCAATGAAATTGGAAATTAATGACAAAAGAAAACACAAAAACTCCATAAACAGTTGGAAATTAAATAACATCCTCCTGAACAACCAATGGAAAAGAGATGAAATCAAAGTAGAGATTGAACACTATTTACAAACAAACAAAAATGGAGATACAACCTACAGGAACCTGTGGGATGCAATGAAAGCAGTCCTCAGAGGGAAACATATAGAGGTGAACTTCCATCTTCAGGAAACAGAATAAGCACAAATAAACAATCTTATGCTGCACCTCAAGTTCCTAGATAAAGAAGAGCAAGTTAAAAACAGAGCCCAAAAAAGGCAGGAAATTATAAAGCTCAGAGCACAAATTAATGCAATGGAGACTAAGAAACAATACAGAGAAGTAATGAATTGAAGAGTTGGTTCTTTGAAAGAATAAATAAAATAAATAAACCCCTAGGCAACCTTATTTCAAAAAGGAAAAAATAAACCTGAAATACACTCAATAAGGAATGAAAAGGGTGAAATCACTACAGATCCTGATGAATTTCAGAAGATCATCAATACCTCCTTTGAAAATCTTTACTCTCATAGGATGGAAAACACAGGAAATGGACAGATTTCTAGAAACATATGAATTAAAAAAGCTGAAAGTGGAAGATATAAAAATCCTGAATAACTCAATATCAACCAGTGAAATTGAGAATGTTATTAAAAACTTGCCAATGAAGAAAAGCCCGAGTCCTGATGGATTCACAGCTGAGTTCTAGAAGCACTTTAGAGAAGATTTAACACCAATTATTCTCAAACTTGCTAATGAAATTGAAAGGGAAGGAATTCTCTGCAACTTATTCCTGGAGGCAAGTATTATTCTGATACCAAAACCAGAGAAAGACCCAACCAAGAAAGAGAACTACAGACCAATCTCCCTAATGAATACAGATGCAAAAAATCTCAATAAAATACTAGCAAACAGAATGCAATATATCATCAAGAAGAGTATACATGATGACCAAGTGGAATTCATTCCAGGAATGCAGAGATGGTTCAATATATGCAAACCATTTAATGTAATACACCATGTCAATAGAGCAAGGACAAAAATCACATGATCTTCTCCATTGATGGAGAAAAAGCCTTCGATGAAGTCCAATGCTCATTCATGTTCAAAGCCCTACAGAAAATAGGAATAGATGGCCTTTACCTCAAGCTGATCCAAGCTATGTATGATAAACCCACAGTTAACATCATACTAAATGGTCAAAAATTGAAAGCTTCCACTTTAAAATCAGGAATAAGACAAAGATGGCCACTGTCACCACTTCTATTAAATATAGTTCTGGAAATATTGGTTACAGCAATTAGACAAGAGACAGAAATAAAAGGAATAAGTATAGAAAAGGAAGAAGTGAAATTGTCATTATTTGCAGATGACATGATACTCTACATAGAAGACCCCAAAAACTCCACCAAATGACTCATGGATTTAATAATCAAATTCAGTCGTGTAGCTGGATACAAAGTTAACACTCAAAAGTCAATAGCATTCCTGTACACAAGTAACAAACAGACTGAGAAAGAAATTAGGGAAACTGCACCTTTCACAATAGCATCTAAAAAGATGAAATACTTAGGAATCAATCTAACAAAAGATGTAAAAGATCTATACAGTTCAAATTATAGTACTCTGTAAAAAAGAAATTGAAGAGGATATCAGAAAATAGTAAGATATTCCTTGCTCATGGATAGGAAGAACCAACATTGTGAAAATCGCCATACTCCCAAAATTGTTGTATAGATTCAATGCAATCCCAACTAACATAGTAAAGTAAATATTAAAATATACCTTTAGTATACCTCACAGATCGAGAGACAACACTCCTAAACTTCATCTGGAACCAGAAGAGGCCTGGAGTAGCATAAACAATCTTGGAAAACAAAGGAAAGGCAGGAGGCATCACAATTCCTGACTGAAAATTATATTACAAAGCTACTGTGATAAAATAAGCATGGTACTGCCACAACAACAGAACTGAAGATCAGTGGAAAAGATTAGAAGATACAGATACAACCACAAACACATTCAATCACCTTTTCTTCGACAAAGTGGCCAAACACATTCAGTGGAGGTAAGATAGCCTCTTCAATAAATTGTGCTGGAAGAACTGGCTTTCCACATGCTGAAGATTACAGCTAAACCCATGTCTTTCACTGTGCAGTAAATTAAAGTTAAAATGGATCAAAGATTTAAATATTAAAACAGAAACACTAAATTTATTGGAAGAGAAAGTAGGTAAAAATCTTGACGACACGGGGGTAGGCAGAGAGTTCATGAACAAAAACCAAACTTCACGGGAAATACTTCAAAGAATCAACAACTGGGATCTCATCTTATTGAAAGTTTTGCACATCTAAAGAAATCACCAAGAAGGTAAAAAGAAAACCCATGAGTTGAGAAAAAATTTTAGCCAACTGCCCCTCAGACAAAAAACTTCTATCTAGGACATATAAAGAATTTTTAAAAAATCAGGCCTCCCAAACTCAAAGACCCAATCCAAAAATGGGCATCTGAGATGAATACACACTTCTGTAATGAAGAGATACTAATGGCGAATAAAAACATGAAAAAATGTTCAACATCATTATTCATTCGAGAAATGCAAATTAAAGCAACACTCAGATTCCATCTCACCCCAGAAAGCATGATTATCATCAAGAAATCAACCAATAACAAATGCTGGAGTGGTTGTGGGGAGAAGGGAACCCTTACTCCACTGTTGGTGGGAGTGTAGATTGATGAAACCATTATGGAAATCAATTTGGAGATTCCTCACAAAACTAGGATTGGAAGTCCCATTTAATCCAGCTATTCTCCTTCTGGATATTTTCCCAGAAGAATTAAAGAAATCATACTACAGCGATATATGTTCACCTGTGTTTATAGCAGCACAATCTGTTATAGCTAAATCTTGGAAACAACCCAGATGCCCATCCACTGAGGAACGGATAAAAAAGTTGTGGTATTTTTATACAATGGAGTATTCCTCAACTATTAAAACAGGTAAACTCGGCCTTTTGTACGTAAATGGATGCAACTAGAGACCATACTCATAAGTGAAATAAATTGGACCCACATGTGTAAACATCATAGTGTCTCCTTGGTGTAGGAATCTGAAAGACTAGGTAAAACTCAAAATGTACAATAGATGAGAGGAAAGGGAAAGACATTGCTCAAAGGAAGGAATGACTGGGATGAGGGAAAGAAGAAAAGAGAAAGAAGGAAGGCAAAACATATATATATATATATGTATATATATATATATATATATATATATATATATACATGAATAGCTGCGGTGACTGTATTGCTGTTGTCTGATGGTGTATTGAAATCACCAGTTAATGTTCACATTTGTTTATGTTCTGATGGACTTTGCAAGCTGTGTCTTGTAGTCTGAGCAACTGATTTGATGGTAACAATATGCAATGGAATTACAATAGTGAACTCCTCCTATTTTGTTTAGTGAAAGTCTGTATTATCTCTAATGTTTTATTGAAGAATTATTTTCTTATTCTCTGTAATGGCTTGAGCAATCTTTCGTTCTTACATTTGATAATCTGAGCAATGTAGTTGATGATAGCAATATGCAATGTAACAACTACTGTTGATTTATATTAATTTGTCTTGAGACCCTGTATCACTTTGAATGTTCTTGCTTTGATTTGTTTATGTTCGTGAGACTTGTGTGCTGCTACTGTTCTATTGTTTTGTTTGTTTCTCATGTACTACTCTCTTTAAAATAAAAAAGCAATGGTAGTTGTATTACATATTGACATCCTCAATTTGAATACTCAGATAAATTAATATAGATATGGAAGATTGGCCATACACTTAAACAATAACTGTATTCAAAGTTATGGAAGTCATTAGAGATTCCATTGAACTAATCCTAAGAGCTCTCCTTTGTGGAAAGCCATGCCTCCCACTCTTTGTTCTCAAAGTAACGTCTTCGCAGTCCAGTGATTTACAGGTCACATCTCCCTTTGCCCACCCGAATTTTGACTGTTTTCTGCCTTGTGCAACATTTAAAATGCTATCAAGTTTCTGGGTGACCAGCTAGTGCTGCTTTACAACAGAAAAAGAATTACTAAAGATCTTAAAAGGTTGCTGATGGCTGGTCTGCGTCAGAGGGAATGAAATGCAGCAAGAAATACAACTCAACTATGTAGGTTTAGGATGGAGTAGTTGTGGCTTTGCTGGAATCTGTGTTCCCAATATGTATAGGGGTTAATATGAGTATAAAGTATGGTGTCATTTTGATCTCTGCATGGAATTTTGAGCAAAAGAAAGAAAAGGACTTGGAATATGTTTAGAAAGAGATGCAGAGAAAGAATGGAGAAAATAAAAGACATGGGCAAAGGGAAGTATGGAAGAAAAGGAAAATGAGAACCACAGCAGATAATTTGACTCTCATCTGAAAAACAAGATCAGAACTGAAGTCTTGGAGTTCAGGCCTCTTAGCTTACATGTCACAATCCAGAAAAATATTCAGTTTAGACAGTCTTTAGATGAATTAAGACTAAATATCCTTGGTTGATGATAATAATAATAATCTCTCAAAATACATGGGGTTTGTTTTGTAATTTTTTTAAAGAAAACAAAATATGAACTTTCAATTTTCTTATAGCAGAGCCAAGTCACACCCATATATCAACACAGCAACATTTAATGATCTGGTCTTTTGCTTTAGGGACCTAGAAACAAAATATTGACACCAATAGGCAAAGAGGTCTCGATCTAATCCAGTAATCTACATCTCAATAATTTCTACATATGTATTTACCTACTGTGCCAATAAAAACAATATCAACATATAAATGTTGTGCACACTAAACCAAGAGATGAATTTCTGTCTCTCTTGACTTTCTGTTTGAACTACAGCTTTTATTTGCTATAAACACATTTATCTTGTATTTAAGCCACATTAGGGTTTGAATTTAAATAGCTTTGCTTTGGTTTAATTTTGAATTCTTAAAACTTTAAGCAAGAAGCCAGGCATGGTGGCACATGCCTGAAATCCTAGCCGTCAGGAGGCTGAAGCAGAATTGCTGTGAGTTTGAGGCTAGCCTGGGTTACATAGTGAGTTCAGGGCCAACCTGAACTATATGGTGAGACCCTGTCTCATAAAAATCAAAAACAACAACAACAAAATGTAGCTGGGATTACTGATATGTGCCACAACGCCGAGCTTGGGTTGCATTTTATGCTTTTGAAAATGCTTTCACACCTCTGCTATTTAATAGCTGCTATTTAAGGAAGAATAATGCAGTAGGTCTTAGCAATATAAAGTAACATATTGAAATGATGCCTTACATTTGTGTCTTTCTTTTTCTTTTATGGTGCTGGGGATTGAACCTAGGGCCTTGTATGTGCTAGGCAAGTACTCCACCACTGAGCTACTTCCCTAACTTTTCCTTTTTGGGACAGGGTCTTACTAAATTGCCTAGGCTGGCCTCAAACTTGTGATCCTTTTGCCTCAGGCTCCAAAGTAGCTGGGATTACTGATATGTGCCACAATGCCTGGCTTGGATTGCATTTTATCCTTTTCAAAATGTTTTCACACCTTTACTATTTCACTCTTTAGAAATCTTTGAAAGTCTAGAGCAAGGAGACAAGATTTTGAAAAGGGAAGAGTGTGGACACTGAAAAATCAAGAGGGCTATCTTTGCAATGGGTGTTAACTTTGGCCAACATGCAGCCCAAGTCCCTTGGGCTCATTCCATTGCATTTCTTAAAATGTGGCCCTGGAGTGTTATTACTAAGATTTTCTATAGGAAAGGAGAGCATGGCTTTAAAAAGGCATGTTATGTTCTACAATCAACTCTTAGAGATTCACAACAAACATGACCATATTAAGGGTTCTAAGATATCCTATACTGAGAAAACACATTTAGTATTGTCATTTAAAACACACTGGAAAAATTGTGCTAGATTTGTGGTGCTTCTATAATCACATAGGTATGAATTCCATATCATCTATCCAAAATAGTACTACAATAAAGCAGAATAAGTTGGAATCAAAGAGTTTGCTCCATTCCAGACATCAGGAAATATAGTATTTCATTTTTTATACCTGAAGTGAGGTATGTATGTGTGTGTGTGTGTGTGTGTGTGTGTGTGTGTGTGTGTGAGAGAGAGAGAGAGAGAGAGAGAGAGAGAGAGAGAGAGAGAGAGAGATATTTAATTATTTGATTCAAATAACACATGGTAAAAGTAAAATACTGTTTTAGCACATTTCAGTGTATCAAACTATACTCGGCATTAGGCCAAGAACAGGGCAATTGTTCTTTGTTTTCTGAGAGGTTGATTGGTTGGTTGTAGGGATTTGAGATTTAGCCCCTTCATGCAGTGTAATGGTAGAATGTAGGGATGGGAAGTATTTGTGGGATAACACTATCTAATCTATCCATGCCTGCTTAGTTTTTTATTTTCCTTTCGATTTCATTTTTCCTACACATATTGTTCAGCATAGGAAATAAATTTCTGCTTTTCTTAGGTATGTGATACACTTACATATTAAGAGGGCTTCAAAAGAACAAGATTGTTATCCATTAATGTTTGGATGGAACCAGGGCTCTTGAAAAGCTATCTTTTAGTTAACAAAATCACTAAAAAGCCTTCTATGAAAGTAAAAGACTCTTCTACCTAGGAAATGACATTGAGGCTTTTAAAAGACCATTTTATTGTCCCAACAGTGGCTTTTATTCCTCAAAGAGTAATGGATTGCTTGTTTCTTCTTTGCAGTCTTCCTGGAAAAGGAAGGGAATGGACACTCAGGTCAAGTTAAAGATGTGGGACTTAGAATCCTGCCGTCCTCAACTAGACTACTAATTTTTTGTCAAGCATTCCCTTGACAAAAAGTTCCCCTGCAAGAGTGTCAGCTAGCTTCCCAAAGAGTAGGTCATCATCCCCTACCCTAGCAGTTGGTCTAGGAGTTTGGGAGAAGCAATAGACATTATTAAAGATGGAAACTATATTATCAGCTAGCTATGTTTCTGTTTCTGTAGAAACCTTGGATGTCTGATCCCCTAGGGTCTAGGGAATCAGCCAGACCTTTCGTTACTCATACTAAAGAATCAATCTAGTTAAATGTGGGGAAGTTACCTCTATTAGAAAAAAATTTGGCCCTTAATTTTGGTTCTTTTATTTTCTTTCCAGAGAACAGAAATATTTCCAAAACCTGAAGTGGTTCTGATTAGTGGTGAAGTCAAAAAGCCTTCAGCTCCAATTAAAATGGGCTTTTTAAAAAGTCATTTTGTGTGGTAATGGCTGCAGTATGAAAACAAGTTAAATTTGTCTTTATTTTTGATCATGGCTTTGGCTCTTGAATTATTCTATTCACCAGCAAATGTTGGTTGGCACGGCTTTCTGGGCTGCCTGTGGATAACATGTTCACAGGCTTCCCAATTAACACCCTATTAAGCCGCATACCTGTAGTGAAATTACCCTCAGATCATGAGATTGAAATTTTGAATCCCATGACACTTATATTATTGTCCAGAAAATAAAATTTAAAAAGATATAAAACAATTCCTGGTGTCTTGGCAGTGGCAATTTATTTCTTTGGTATTCTCATGGAGCAGTCAAGGCTAGAGGTATACATAAGGCAGTCATTACAAAAGTATTTATGTACTTATTTATTAAAAATTTTATTGAGGTATGGTGTACATACCATAAAGTTCATCCATATTAAGTATACAATTCAATGCCTGCTAGTGTATTTACAGAGTTGTGTAACCACCATTACAATCCAATTTTAGAACATTTCCATCAAGCCAAAAAGAAACTAGTACTTATTAGTCACCACTTCCTGCTCCCACATCCAGTCCTAGGTAACCAACAATCTACTTTCTTTCTTATACATTTGCCTTTTCTGAGCATTTTGTGTAATGGAATCATGCAATATGCAGTTCTTTGTGTTTAACTGCTTTCACTTACTATGTTTCCAAGGTTCATCTATGTTGTAGCTTGTATCAGAACTTCATTCCTTCTTATTGTTGAATAGTATCCCTTTATACAGATGTACCACATTTTATTAGCCCATTCGTGAATTTATGGACATTGAGTTTTTCTATTTTTTAGCTATTATGAACAATACTGGCATGAGAATTCACATATATGACTTTGTGTGGACATAATTTAATATATTGAAGTAGTCGATATATTGAATATATTAATTAAGAACATCATCTTTAGGCAGAATACTTTTATTAGCATAGCTGTGGGTGACTGTAATATTTTCACAGTATATAGCAGTTACACACAAGTGCTGATAATGGCAACACTAATGAAGATTAACATTAGTATAAATTCCCAAGGATTTTGATGAAATATGGGGGTTTTTAAGAGAAATTTTAGGTCATGCATTCTCCATGTCCACTAGCAAACACGTGTAGCTTTTTCCAATAGCCATAAAGCATATCCATGGTTAGAATATGTGCTAGGCTGAGTTTAAAGGACTGGGACTGTAACTCAGAATTTCTGTCTGCCTTTTCTACCACCATCTTTATTACCCTGAAAGAATCTTGTGAGCCACACTCCTCAGTTTCCTTTTCTTCAAAATGGGGATAAATGATGCTCATACAAATCCCAAGGTGTTTATGAGCTTAAAGATTTTGCAGGTTTTTAAATCACCTCAAATGAAATAGCAATATGTTATATAAGCATAAAAAATTTTGTTGGCAAAGATGAAAGGAAGGTTTAGTCAACCTTTTGTTCTTCTTGGAAGACCTAAAACATAGATAAAACCACAAGGTTTAATTTTGTACATTTGAGCTGGCAAGAATGTGATATTCATTTCCTCCAAAGCCAAAAATGTTCATGGTTCCAGTCATAATAAGCTCTGATTGGAGAACCACTTTTCTGAGCTCCCAAATGCAAGTGAGCTTTGCTGACTGCATTTTAAAATGGTATCCTTTTACCTTTCATCACCACACTGAAACTATTTGGTTTAAGGCAGAAAAGGAAAAGAGTTCAATTCTACAGAAAGAAATTAACTCACTAACCAAGCAACCTTCACTGAAAGGAACACAAGGGGTCTTTCTGCCCTTAAGGAAGGTGCAGATCTGGTAGGACTGAAAAAGAACTAACAACAAAGAAACTATGCCTTATTTTATTTTGGTTCTCTAGCTCTTTTTCCATTTGACAATGCTATCTGGCCTATTGAGGATAATTTTCAAAAATGGTAATATTTGACACCAAGATGATATAAAAATGAATACATGTTAAAGATTTTATTTAACTCATAACGAAGGGGCCAGACAGATGTTAAAACTAATTCAGAGGAGAATATAATGAACAGACAAACATGTAGATCCATATTGAAATGAATGTGGAAATGGAGGCTGAACTGGCTTCTTTCACAATAAGAAAGAGAAATTAATTAAACATCTACCAAAATTCAAGCCCGGTTTAGGCAACTCGGCAACTTTCAGTGAGACCCTGATTCAAAAAATAAAATAAGGATTGGGGATGTAATTCAGTGTGAAGGTCTTTGGTTCATTCATTAGTATTTCCCCTCCCTTCAAAGTGTACCAGACAGAACAGTATTTGCAAGTCCATTAATAATAATTAATTTGCATTGCTATCAGTTATCTACAGTTTACTGTCATAGAATCAGAACCTGGAGGAATGTCAGCTAGACCAGAAGATAAACAAAGTAAAGCTTTCAGGCCAGTTTTAACCTCATGCTTCCTTTTGTGAGTAAAGTTTTACTTGAAGGCAGTGATGCCTGCTCATTTACCACTTGTCACAGTCAAATTGCCACTAGACCAAGTCATTGCAATAGGGAAGCTGTGGCCCTCAAAGTCTAAAATATTTACTATCTGTCCTTTTACCAAAAATGTTTGCTGACCTCCTTTTTTAGACAATGCATGTTTCGTATTGTAGCATAATTTACCCCTATAGTCTCCAGAGTGCTGGACAAAATAATCAGACCTCAAAAGCTGTGGAATTGAGAGGAGGAAATCAATAAATGTCTGCAAGATTTAATGAAAGAGGAGGACTGGAATTTGGCCTTACAAAGATATTTGTATAAGGTCAGGGTACAGTGGAGGAAAGGGATGATCAATTCTAGGCAGGGACAAAGGCATGGAAAGAGATGAGATGATCTACGTTATTAAAGATCCAAGTAAGCTGAAAGCGAAGAGTTGGACTGATTCTATGCTAGGGACTAAGAGGTAGATCATTTACACATGGGTTTCCATAGAGAGATCTGACTGTGCCTGCAGTTGCTTTGTAAGTGTGGAATCAGCCTGTGGGAGCCCAGAGTTACATGGTGTGGTTTTAAGGGATCCCAACCCCTCCCAGCAAAATATTACAGGCGTTCTCCAGACTGCTCCAAACAGCTGAACCTTCCAGCAGCTACTCAACTGGAAATGACATTTATTTTGGAAGAATAAGTTATATATCTTTCTTGGTCGATTTTGTGTAGCTATAATAAACTATCAGAGGCTGAGCACTGTGTGAAGAAAAGAGGCTTATCTTGAGTCACAGTTTTGGGGAGTGAAAGATTGGATTTTCCTGTAAAGAAGCCTCTGGTGAGGGTCTTCTGGCTACATCACCTTGCGGTAGATGGCAATGATGCATGTGTGGAAGAAAACATATAGAGAAAGAGGAAGTGAGAGACCAGGAAGTAGATAGGTTTGCTCTGTTGTAACAATCCACTCTTGTAGGGACTAATGTACTCCTGCAAGATCTAATCCATTTCATGAGAAGAGCATAAGTCTCTCCATGAGGGCAGTCATGACCCCACAACTTTCCACTAACCCCATCCTCTTAAAGGCTTCACCACCTGTAATATTGTTACACTGGGAAACAAGTTTCCAGCATGGAAATCTTTGAGGGACAAATTGAATCTAAACCAAAGCAATACCCTGACTACTCATTAACATCGTACCTCCTACCAGTTGATTAACTTCCTCAGAACAGGAAGTTCTCCACCTAGAGGGAGTCCTTGGTCAAGATGGACTTTGACCAGTTTTGTTCTGGGCCACAAAATATTTTAGGATATGAGGAAAGAATCACTTTGAAGTGTCCTCATGAAGAGATGTATAGGTGATGGACAGCAGTTTTACTCCTAAATGTTCCAATGATGGGCTTTTGAATAGGTTTCAGTTAGAAGCTTAAGACCTTTCTCCTGAAAACATACCTCTGAGTCCCTTTGAATCTGTCTGTTTCTCTGGCATGGTTTTGTTTTGACTGGCTCTCAGAAGAGGCAGGGAGAAAGCGAGGAGAGTGAAACCCTGTTTAGCAGAAGAAGCTGGCAGAGACTGTCATCCTAGAGGTGGGGGTCTCTCTGCCAAATGGCTGTTCAAAAGGGAGAAGGAAGGGTGAGGAGGGTACAATTTCCTGAACTGCTGGTTCTCCCGTTTCAGTCCTCTTTCTGCTCACTTCCTCCATATTTTCCTCAGTGATCAGCTTCCTAAATTGAATCACATATTTGCTATACAGCTTTGTGTGTATGCAAGTGTGTGCTGACAATTAACCCAGGACATCACACATGCTAAGCACTTGCTCTACCACTGAGTGACACCTCCAGCACCTTGGTAATCAACTTTTGGGGACATTGTAGATAAATACTAAACCAGTTCACCAATAAGTACTGTGTTGAGCACTGCAGGCTGTATACAGCACTGGCCCCTTACCTCAAGGTGCGTGCATGACACAAGTGCATTAAATGCACCAGATAAGCACAAAAAGGCAGGCCAGGGATATAGCTCAGTGGTACAGTGCCTGCCTAGCAAGCACCAGGTCCTGAGTTCGATTCCCAGTACCAAAAAATTTAAAAAGCACAAAAAGGGTTTTCATTAACATTATGGAATCCATATATTACAGAACTCATCGAAGAACTGATTGCCAAAATAACATCACATCAAATATGAAAAACTAATCTTTAAGGAAGGTTAATCACTTTCTCAACTTTGGCTTCTTACTGGGGGTACACAAAAAAGCTTTTAACAATGTAGATGCCCCTACATTAACACAGAAAGTCTGCTGCATTTGGATTGGGGTAGAACCTAGGTAACAGTATTTTCAAACTTCTCTCCTGTGAGGTAAAAATACAAAATTTAAGAGTACATAGAACAACTATATACTGTTTAAAAATTATTATTATTTAATTAATGCCAATGTGATTAACATTCAGGCCAAGAAACAGAACATCTTCTGCATTCAATGATTCTCTTTGCCATGACTCCATGTGCTTCCTTGCACTTCTAATCACAGTTTCATCCCTTCCCAGGTAACCACTCTCTGATTTTTATGATCATCATTTCCTTGCTTGATCTTATCGTTTTACCATATATATATTTTTTTGATTGGCTCTCAAAAGAGGATTATATAAGTTTGTATAATCAGTTTGATATCCCCCTGAAATTTATTTAAATAGAATTCTTTGCATTCTTTGGTGTCTGAATTTTTCACTCAGCATTATGTTTGTGAAATTAATCTAATTTGTGGTATGTTGCTTATGTTCATTGCTGTATAGTACTCCATACTAAGAAAACTTCCATAATTCACTTATCCATTCCACTATTGGTAAACATTTGCCTTACCTTCAGTTTTTTGGAGCTTTAAGAACATTCTTTTACATGTCTTTGTCCACTCGCATATGTATTTCTGATGGATCTGTACTCAAGAATAATATTGTTGGGTCATTGGTTTATATATATTCATCTTTAACAAATATGGCTAAACAGGTTTCCAAAGTGGTGGTACAGATTCACAGTTCCAAAACCAATATCTAAGAGGTATTTTTTGTTCCATGTTCCACTCACACTGGATGTTGTCAACCTTTAGTGGGTTTTAAGTGTTCTGGTAGGCTAAATTTTAAGCAAGATGGTATGTTGTGGATTTAGTTTGTATTGAGTATCTTTTCATGTTTATTGGTTATTTGAATTTCCTGTTTTATTAATGGTAACTTATTCATTTTTTTATTAGTAATCTTTGCAGTACATACAGGTTACAACCATCTTAAGGAGTGGGCATGTAATATAGCTTGGTTATTTTTTAAAATTCCCTTTCCTTTCCCTCCCACTTCCCTCACTCTTCCTCTAAATCACTTTTCCCTATTTTTGTTCTTATTGATATTATTATCTCATGTTTATAACCTTAAATCTTGGTCTATTTTTAGCTCATTTGATTGACTTTTTTACACTGAGTTGTAGTTCTTTGTGTGTTCTGGATAGAAGCCCTTTGCCAGTTATACGTTTTATAAATATCTGAATATTTTGTATATATCACACTGTGGCTTGCTTTTATACTCATTTTTCTTAAAAAACAGGATCCTGCTAAATTTACCAGGCAGGACTCAAACTGGCAATCCTCCGCCCTCATTCTCACTAAATCCTGGGATGACGGGCATGCACCAGTGCACCCAGTATTATACTCTCTCAATACTAGCTTTCAAAGAACACAATTCTTAATTTTAAGGTAATCAGTCCTTGTGGTTTTTAATATCAACATGACTTCCCATTAATAAATAAAAGGCCATAAAGGTAAGAGATATTTTGCCAAAAACTAAATAAATTAATTTGTATCTAGTTATGAGAAAAAGAGAGCTTACATGATGTTGACTTTTTTCTGCTGTGCTTGGAATTGAACCCAACGGTGTGCTACTGCTGAGCTACATCTCCAGCTCCTTTTGTTTTTGATTCTAAGGCAAGGTCTCATGAAAGCAGGCCTTGAACTTGCTAACTTCCTGTCTAACCCTCTCAAGTAGCTGGAATTTCAGGCATGTGTCACTATGCTTGGTAGACATGTTTTTTAATCAAACAGATGAGAAGCCCTTGCAATTCATTGCATAGACACACAGAGTTCAATTAACGAGGCACCAAGGCCTGGAAAATAAATCTACCCTTAAGTCTAATAATCTTATATGTTTGGTAATTGTTTAAAACATTACTATTGGTTTCTCAATTAGATTATAAATCCAGTCCGGCAAGTGGAACCTATTATCGTTTGACATAATATACAACATGTGGAATTTCAAGAGAGAACTGTAAAGAGAAAATGATTGCTGAGTCATGCTTGCAGTGCTATAGGTATACAGGGGATGAAAAAAAATACCTTACTCCCTACCCATCCTTGGTTCACGGCTAAAGCCCCCATAACAAAAGACATATTAAAAAGAGAAAAACGTAAATTTATGTGGTAAAAGTTTTATACGATACAGGAGCCTTCATAAGGAAATGAAGAACTAAAAAAATGGTTGAGCTTATACGTTTTTATCTTAGGTTTGAGAAAGAAATAGATAGATAGGCAGAACCATAGTAGGAGAAGGGCACGACAGAGGAAGGGTGGTCACCTCATCCCAGCAGGAAAGGAGAGAAAGTGAGAGAGTTAGAGTGAAAGTGAGAGTGGAGGGTTAGGGAAAAGGGGAGAGGGGAGATGGGAAAGGGGGCGGGGAGAGGAGAGAGGAAAGAGAGGGGAGCAAGAGAAAGTGGTCAGGGACAAGATACTTCTTTCCGGTTACACATTTACTGACCTACTTCCTTAAACTAAGCTCTAAACTAAGCTCCACTTCCTAAGAGTCCATTCAGCTGGTAAGCACCTTCATGAGCCAAGCACCTTTCACAGGCTCCACCTTCAGACTGAATTATATTACTGGCTTCCCTGGTTTTTCAACTTGCACACAGCATATGCGATTTATTGGTGCCCAACATTACATAAGCCAGTTTCATGTATACTGTATATATCCTATTGTTTCCGGAGAACACTGAATAATGCAGGATGGTATCTCTCAAGTGAGGGCTTTCTGACCTGCTTTAGGAGAGAAAGGCAGAGTGAATAGATCCTGCTTCTGCTATTTTCTCATATGGCAAGGTGCCATATTTTGGAGTAATATGTCCTCAACTCCATCAAGTATTTCACTATCACTGGGGTGGGAAACACTGGGAAAGAACAGGAACACTAAGTTTTCTGACCAAAATAAGGAACTTTGAGCTTCATAAGTGGCAGTCTATTGAAATGTTTTAAGCAGGGAACTGTGGTCATTCTATAACTTGTGTCACTGACAGCGTGAGGAGAAAGGGCTGGGATAAAGGAAGTGAGACTGAATGTTCAAAAGTCCCGTGATACTTTAGAAATAAACTCAAAAGGAGGACAAAATATATCCCAAAGTCCTTAGAAAATTAGCAAGATATTTTATTGGAAAAGATGGCTCTATTATGCAAGTTGGGGAAACACAGTGTCACCCTCTTAAGTGCAAACTAGAACAGTATATCTCTAATTACTACTTGAATAGAGGAAATCTGTTTGTTTCTGTTTAATCCAGCAGTTTAAAACTTCATCAAAAACTTTTATTATTGCATAAAACATATTAATGTCCTGTTCTGCTAGGTTTGCACAGAATTCATTTTGGGAAATATACTTCCAAAGGTCTCTGGCTTGTGCAGTAGAGCAAATGGTGGTTCTAGTAACTGGGTTAAGAAATGCACCATGAATAAGAACAGATTTTTGGGACAAGACAAAACGTTTAGTTTTCATATTTCAAGATGCAGGGTAATATCTCTAACATTCAACTGAATACATAAACCTAGAGTTCAAGGATAAGACTTGAGATGGAGGAACAGATTTGAAATCACCTGTTGAGTTCAAAGGGGTGGATGATGTTTCTAAGAAAGTGTATGTGTGTGTATATATATACACTTTCTTAGAAACATATATATGAGAAACAGAACAGGGCTGAGGTTGACATTAAAGCACCTTTTTTTTTGGCAGTGGAATTTGAGCCCAAGGCTTCACATTGAACTACGTCCTCAGCCCTTTTTCTAGTTTAATTTTTTTTATTTTAAAGAGAGTAATAAAATTTTTTTTAAATAACAATAGCAAAATACCAACAACATATACAAAAACAAAGCAAAGCAAAAACAATAAAAATGATACAGGGTCTCAGAACAAAATGATAGGAATTAACAGTGGCTGTTATATTACATATTGTTATCTTTAATGAGATTGTTCAGATTACCAGATGTAATCAAGATGTATCAAGATGTAAGAATGCAAGATTTTGAAACTAGGTCTTGCTAACTTCCTAAATTGCTCAGGTTGTGCTTGAACTTGAGATCCTCCTGCCTCAGCTTCCCAGAGTGCTGGGATTACAGGGGGATGCCACCATGCATCACTAATACCACCATTTAATGAATTGTTTTCCTGATGATTTACCTCTTACAGATTTCATGTTTCACTTATGTAGGTTTGTTATTGGCCCAGCTTTTGGTTACATTGCTCTACTTTTCTGCCAGTTTTACGCTACATTAATAGTAAATAAGTTTATAATAAGTTGATATAGGGTAAGGCAGATTCATTCACAGAGTTCTTCAGAATTTTCATAGCTACCCTTGATCACTTGATCTTTCATATAAACTTTAAGAAAACTTGTCAAGTTCTAGAAGATAGCACTATTGGTACTTTTGTTGAAGTGGCATTAAAGCAATTAGTTTAGAAAATTTGTTGTTTTTACAATGAGTCTTCTTATGCATGAACAACTGTACATGGGTGTCTCTATGTATTTATATCTTTTTAATTACATTTTGGTAGGTATCTTTCAGCATTCTTTTTTTCTTTTTTCTTTTATGGAAAAAAATAAGACATTCAGACTTTGCACCTTGTGGTTTTATTGTTCTTTATCAATAGACTATTCCTCCATCCATTTCCATTGTCTAATTGGATATTACTGATACATAAGGATGCTCTTGATTGTTATGTTGATTTTGTATTTATCAGCCTTTCTGAACATTTTGCTAATTCAAACTGAAAATGAGGGCAATTTGATACTTCCAATCTTTTTACCTCTTATTTTTCTTATATTCCTGCACCCCAAGGACCTTCAGTATTATTTTAAATTAAAAATAATGTTCAGATATGGCAGGAAGGGTTGGAATTATCAAGAGTTTAAAAGAATAATGATTAATATGGTAATGGCACTAATGAATAAAGTAGACAACATCCGAGAACAGATTGGCAACATAAACAGAGAGATGGAAATCTAAGGTAGTGCCAAAAAAATGCTAGAGATTAAAAATATTGTAATAGAAATGAAGAACGCTTTTGATGGGGAAAATTTCTAAGGTGGACGCAGCTGAGGAAAAAATGTCTGAACTTGAGGAAATCTCAATAAATACTTCCCAAACTACAAAACAGAAAGGAAAAAAAGCACAAGAGAATATCCAAGAACTGTGGAAAGGTAGGAGAAATATAATATAGAAACATCTATAAAAATGCAACAGGTCAATAATGGGAATATTAGAATAAAAAATATTAGATATAATAATAAAATTTCTCTAAATTCATTACCCAAACCACAGACCAGAAAACTCAAGGAAATCCAAACAAGATGAATGCAAAATCAAGCAAATAAAAATATAGCTATATCATATTTAAACTACTGAAAATTAATGATGAAGAAAAAATCCTAAAAGAAATCAGAGGCCAAAAAACAGCCTTCTTATAGAGGAGCAAAGGTAAATGTAACATTTGACTTATTCTTAAAAACAGTGTATGGAATAAAATGGTTAAAGTGTTTATAGGGGAAAAACTACCAAACTGGAGTTCCACCTGCTGTGAAATTATATTTCAAAGGTGAAGGAAAAATACTTTCTTAGACAAGCAAACACTGAAGGAAATTTTCACAGTAGAACTGCCTTGCAAGAAATGTTAAGAGAAGTATTTTTAGAGAGAAGGAAAATTATATGTCAGAAGGTCAGAGCTGCATAACAAGAACATTGGTGAAGGAATGGTTCAAGATAAAGTAAAAACTTTTAATCTTAATTGTTCTAATAGACTAGTTTGTTCAAAATAATAGCAAGTGTATTCAAATATATGTGCTTATGTATGCTTATCTACAGATAAAATGAGTGACAGCTATAATATCAAGGGATGAGGGAGAGTGATTAGGATTACTTTATGATTATAAGGTACTCATACAACCATCAAGTGATATGGCATTACTTAAAAGCATACTTAGATTGCTTATAAATGTATGCTGCAAACTCTAGTGTAATCACCAAAAACAAGTAATAAAAAATAAAATTGATGTACTAAAATAAGAGAGAAAATGGAATCACATAAACTGTTCACTTAAAAACAGAGAGAGCCAGATGTGGTGATGCATGTCTATAGTTCTAGCTACTTGAGAGGCTGAGGCAGGAGGGTCTTTTGAGCCCATAAGTTTGAGATTAGCTGGGACAACACAGAGGGCCCTCTGTCACAAACAAACAAAACCACAATAAAGAAGGAACAAAACAGAAAACCAAAACAGGAACAAAGAGTAAGAGCAACAATTAGAAAACAGTAACAAACATGGGAGGTATTAACACATTTATATCAGTCAGTACTTTGAACATTGATGCATATTTAAAAGCACCAATTAGAAGACAGGATGTCAGAGTGTATTTAAAAACCTGGTTCTATGTTATCTACATGATATCTTATTTATTTATTTATTTATTTATTATTCTGGGGACTGAATACATTGATCCTATTCTGAGCTGCCTCTATACTCTAGAAACTCACTTTAAATATAAAGGTATACATAGATTGAAAGTAGGTGGATAGTGTTATGATTTGGATCCACAATATCTCCTATAAGACTCATGTGTTCAGAAGTGATGATATTATAGGGACACTGATATCATCAATGTATTAATCAATTCATTGATAAAATCAAGGCTAAATGTGCAGTTAGGAAGTGAGATCTGGTGAAAAGAAGTAGGTCACTGAGGTTGTTATATGGAAGGGTAAACGATTGTGCCCAAGCCCTTTCCTTTTCTCTGACTCGTCCTTGCTCTCTCTGCTTCCTGTCTGCCATGAGGTGAGTGGCTTTCCTCCAGCATACCATTTAAACCTTGGATTCTGATGACCATGGACTGAAACCACTGAAATCATGAGGCAAAACAAATCTTTTCTTTTTTAATTTGAGTACACTGTGTGTTTTGTCCCAGCAATGAAAAACTGACTAATACAGATGAAGACATAACGTGCTAACACTAATCAATACAAAGGCAAAATGGCTATATTAATTCTAGACATACCAGATCTTATAGCAAGGACAGTTATCAGGGATAAAGAGGAGCACTACATAATGATAAATGGATAAGCTCTCCAAGACAGTATAACAATCCTAATATACATACACCTAACAACAGGGCACTAAAATACATAGAGCAAATATTATTAGAACCACAAGGAGAAATACATGAATTAATTATTATAGTTGGTATTTCAACACTCATCTGTCAGAAATAGATACATCCAGCAGAGAGAAAATCACTAAGATTATAGTTAAACTCAACAATACTATCAACCAGCTGGATCTAATTAACAGTTATAGAATACTCTATCCAATAATAGCACAAAATGCATTCCTCTCAAGCTCACATGGGACATTCACATACACAAAGGTAGACCACATTCACAGCCATAAAACATACTTTACAAATTTAAAAGAACAGGCATTGGCATATAAAATGTATCTTGAGACCACAAAAGAATTAAACTAGAAATTAATCACACAAAGATACCTGGAAAATCCCCCAAATATTTGGTAATTAAAAACACATAAATAACGCAAGTCAAAGAAGTATTAAGAGAAATTTCAAAATACTTTGAAATAAAAATAAAAAACACAATTTATCAAAATTTGCAAGATGTCAATAAAGCAGTGCTTAAAACACAAACTTATAGCATTGAATGCACATCTTAGAAAAAAATCTACTGATCTGAAATAAAAAATCTAATGTTATAGTTATAAAATCTGTATAATTCTGTAAGGGCAAAGCTATACAGGCAATAAAAAGATCAGTGGTTCCCAGAGTTTAGAGGGAAGAAAGGGTGAATAGGCAGAGTGCACAGGAATTTTAGTGCCTTGAAACTATTCTGCATGATACTATACCATGTATACTGCCATTATACATTTGTCCAAATATATGCAATGTACAACATCAAGAGTGAGTCCCAGTGCAAACTATAGACTTTGGATGATAATGTTGTGTTAGTTGGTTGTAACAAATGTACCACTCTGGTTTGAGATGTCAACAGAAGGGGAAGCTATGAATGTGTGGGGATGAGTAGTATATAGAAAAATCTCTGTATACTTTCTTCAATTTTGTCATGAACTTAAAAGTGCTCTAAAAATAATCTGCTTTTAAACAAAAAATGGCCACCATCTTTGTCTTATTCCTGAGTTTTATGGACATATTTGTAATTTTTCAGGTGATATTTCCCATAAATTCTGATAGACACATTTATTAGGTTAGAGACAATACTTTCTGTTGTGGTTTAGATCTAAAATGCCTTCCAAAAGTCTAATGTTCAGAGATTGAGCTTTTTGAAGGAAATCGGATCATGAGTCTACTATACTCATTAGTGGATTAATCCATTGGTGAGTTCATAGTTCAATGTACTCTTAGGAAGTAGGGCCTTGTAGGAACAAGTGGGTCACTGGGGGCATGACTTGGAAGAGTATCTTCTTATCCCTGGCTCCTTCGTCTCTCTACTTCCTGGACATCATTTGTCAGCAGATTTCTTCTTCCATGAGCCAGCCAACTATGGACTGAACCCTCTAGAACAATGTCAAAATAAAAATCTCCTTTAAATGGTAGGTGTCAGATTTTCATCCTAGAAATGGAAAGTTACTAATACAACTTCTTTTCTGAATTTTCTAAAGGACATTTTTTCTGAATGTTAGATTTTATTGAATGTATTATCAATATCACTTTTCAAAATCACATGACATTCTACTTTTATCTGTCAACAGAGCATATCTATTACATTGATAATTTTTTATATTTCATCATCCTTACATTGCTGGTAATAACCCTATTTAGTTTTAACAAGAAGAATTCTAAGATGGATGCTGTTATTCACCAGATTGTGCCTTTGTGTAATCCCCTCTTCTCCAGAGTGAGTGTTTCCTATAATTTGCTTCTGACCAGTAGAATTTGGCAAAGTGCAGGTATTTTTCAGGTGCAGTTAAAGCCTTTAGTCAGTTGACTTTTAAGTTAATCAAAATAAAGATTTTCTTGATGAGGCTCAATTGCCCAGGGATGCTCTTTAAAAGATTGTCAAATTGTTAGAGTTTCCTGTTGGCCTTGAAGAAACAAGTCACTATGAGTTTCATAGATGAAAGGAAATAAATTCTGCCAACAGCCATATGAGTTTGGAGAAAGATTCGAAGACTCAAACAAGGCCCCAGGCATCTAGCCAAAGGTTTATAAGACCTGAAGCAGAGAAATCACTTAAGCTTTGTCTGAACTTCTTAACTACAGGAAGTGAGATAATAAATGGGTATTGTTATAAACCATCAAGTTTTTTGGTTATTTGTTACAAAGCAATATAAAATATATGCACTGGTATATTTTCAAATAAATACGGTCACCAATTTAATAACTTAGTTAATAAGATGTTAGAACTTTAATATCTAGGTGTATAACCTAGATATTATTGACCTGTAGGAATTTTTTTTTGCACTGTCCTTATCCAATTTTGGTATCAAACTTTTATTAGCTCCATAAAATGAGTTCAATAGCTTTTCTTCTTATGTTATTTGGAACAGTTTGTATGAAGTGGGAAGATTATGTTCCTTGAGAGTTGTTAAAACTTGCTGTTTTAGTCCACTTTCCATTATTGCAATAAAATACCTGAGATAATCAAGTTTAAAAGAGAAAAGTTTCATTTTGGCTCATAGTTTTGGAGGTTTCAGTCTATGGATTGTTTGGCTCTGCTGATTTTGGGCCTATGGTGAGAAGTAAATTATGGTGGGACTGTGTGGTGGAGAAAACCTGTTTACTTCTTGGGTGGGACTAAAAGAGAAAGATAGGAAGAGGCTAGATTCCTACTATCTCCTCCAAGGGCACACCCCCAATGATCTAAGACCTGCCGAAGGTGCCAGTATGAAGAACAAATCTTTAACACTTGGGTAGATTCGAAATAGAGCACTTGCTTGTAAAATTAATCAAGCGTGATATATTTTGAATAAGACATTTCAATACCAGTTTAATCTTAATAATTTTATTGGTTAACTCATATCTTGTTTTTGTGTCAGTTTTTTATAATTTGTGTTTTATTAGAAACTCTTTTGGTCTAACTTTTCAAATATATTACTGTGTTTTTCTAATAGAATACGGTCAAATTTAGAAAACTCCCTATTTGAGCGCTTCTATATTCTTATTCTTCTAATATTGTTTATTTGTGAACTTTCTCTTTTTTATTTTAAGTTACCAGACATATATCCAATTTATAGATTTTTTTGAAGTTTTATTTTTTGTTGACCCTGCATATTTCTTTGTTTTCTACCTCTTTTTTACTGCTCTTATCTCCCTTTACCCAAACTTATTTATAGTGTTAATCATTTTATTTCTCATCTAGTATTTAATTTTATGAAAGTTGTATAGTAGTCTCGCCTTATCTTCTGGGATTACATGCTACAATACCCAGTAATACCTGAAATCACAGATAGTATAGAACCCTGTGTAGATTCACTTTTCACCTATATATACAGAACTGTGAAAAAGTGTGATTTATAAATTAGACAGTAAGAAATTAAGAATAACTAGCAATAAAATAGAATAATTATAACAATATACTGTAATAAAATACAAGCATAACTACTCTTGGGGCCATCATTAAGTAGGGTTTTAGGATCTGTACATAAGAAACAAGGGTGAAGATCAAATATATATTTTGAAATGTTGTCAAGCATGGTTGCACATGCCTGTAATCCGAGCAACTCAGGAGACCAAGGCAAGAGGATCACTGATGTTTGAGGCCAGCCTGAACTACATAGTGAAACCCTGCTAAAAAAAAAAAAAGGGAATGTCACAGGTTCTCTATGCCCAACATTTTTTTGACTGCCTGAGCTATCAATTTATGATAGAGATCCTTGTGATTGTGGATTTTTCTTGTATTTGTCTTGAAGGGATGTTTTTAATTGCACTGAAGCTGAGAACTAATATGTTTCTGGTATAATTCTCATTAAAATAATGCTAGTTATCTCACTTTATTCTAGTTAATTCACGTTTTGCTTAGAGTTCTGATTTGACTTATTATCATCTTTTTGTGATATGCATGGTACATATTCTCATGCCTTCATTTTTAACATTTGTACTGGTCTAGTTTTTACGTGTGGTTTTTTTTTTTTTTTTTGGTTTTTTGGTTTTTCTCCGGTACCGGGAACCGAACTCACGACCTTGCGCTTGCCAGGCAGGCGCTTTGCTGCTGAGCTAAATCCCCAGCCTTACGTGTGTTTTATATAGTTAAATTTTAAAATATTCCACTCTTAAGAGGGCAATCTACTTTACTTACTTTGATTAATAATGTTTTTGACTTTTTATATATTTTCTATTAACCAATTATTCTTTGTTCCTTTTTTATTACCTTCTGTTTGATAGAAAAAAATTCTATTTGCTTATTTGGAAGTTATATGCTATATTTTTATATATTAACTATCTTCAAAGTTTAAGATATATATTCTTTAAGTTTTCTAAAAGAAGATTACATCTATTCAATGTTATATCCTTATCTCAATCATAACAAGCTTCTTACCCTGCTTTTATTATTCAGTGAACACACTTTCCCTGATTTTCATTTTGTTTAATGTTTTAATTTTGTGCCCATTTTAAATACAAAAGTAATTATAATTATTTTAAATTAATAACTAATTAAATTTACTCTTGTATTTTGTTACAGTTAATAATGTTTCCCATTAAAAAACATGTAATGTACATAGGTCTATCTTTTTACTATTAATACCCACTGATCATTACCTATATCTATTTTTTTTGTTGTTTTTTTTCTGGTACCAGGAATTGAACTCACAGCCTTGTGCTTACCAGGCAGGCTCTGTGCCGTTGAGCTAAATCCCCAGCCCCCCATTACCTATATCTATTAATCTGAAAGATATTATGAAGTGATGTTTACTTTTTCTATTCCTTTTTCTTTTGTTTTGTTATTCCTTTTTCATTTGCTAGCTGAAACACTTCTACAAGGGGAGAAGTCAGACATGCCAGGTAGCGTGATTTTGCATATCTTTTTATGCACACAAGAGTTACTCTTGGAGTTCAGGCCAGAATGGTGATTATGATGCTTATTGAACAACTTTCTAGAATGTTTTATTCCTTGTTCGAGAAATAGAGGCTCTGTGGCTTTGAGTCTGAGACATAATAAATGATTATAAGTGTGTTATACACTGAGGTCTTTGTTTCTCCATTTAATTCTACCTGGCAAAGCATGCTACTTTGGAACCCTTTTTGTCTCTCAGGCCTTTTACTGTCTAGAACTACCTTTCTAGCACTTGGGATCAGAAGTGTTTCAGATTTTGGATTTTTTTTCAGAAGTTTAAAATATTTGCATATACATGATAAAACATCTTTGGGATGAGACTCAATTTTTTCTAAACATGTTTTATTTAGCCTGGAGGTAATTTTATATATTTTTAGTGCAGATGCATTTTAACTGCATTCTGTCACATGAGGTCAGTTGTGGAATTTTCTATGTGTGGCACCATGTTAGTCCTGAAAAACTTTTGAATTTTGGAGCATTTTGAATTTTTTGATTAGGTATGTTCAATCTATACTTTAAATGGTTCTTGTTAAGCTTTTGTCTGGGTATTTTATTGTAATTGCTCCTGTGAAAACACTCCTATCTTCCATTAGGTATTCTTATAGCTGGTGTTAATGTTTGTGAAGGTCTTTTAGTTTTTTGTGACTGAAATTTCTTTGTCCTTCCCACAAGCTTAAATTACATTTTGTAAATGATAAATTTACAGGGTTTTCCCCTTTCTGAAGATGTTAACCCCCTTGTTTGATTAAGTGCTGTTGATGAGATGTCTTCTCTCAATCAAATTGTTAGTGGTATGTGTGTAGTCTCTGTCTTTTGTAACTTTTACTATGATCTCTTCATCTTTGATATTGTTTTTTCTCTGAAATGTATAGCTGTGTGTTGTAATTTATTGTGCAGTACGTCCCTGACTTACCAATGAGTTCTATTCTGAGAGAAAGTTTGTAAGTCAGACTCTTTTGGAAGTCCAACAGAGTCTTATACATCTTTGACACAAATAAACAATGTAAAGTATAAAACAAAACCACACACACACAAAAATACTTAAATACATTATGTTTACTTCTATAGTTACCTTAAAATGGTAAGGTGAACATATAAGTTACTACCGCAATTTGCTTGCATCTACAAATGTTTATATTGGGAGGTCCATTGGTACCTGTGAAAGTTTGCTACTCGAATGTTCCTAAATTGGGGACTTAATGTATTATCTTCTAAGAATTTTTTACTCAGCATATTCAAGCTTTTGTTCATTAAAAAATTCTCTGTCACATCTACAAATTATTGCATCTTGCTATTCCTCCATTCTCTTTTGAAAATCGCATTGTGCAAATGTGTATGTTTAGCTTATTTTCTATATCTTCTCTCATGTTTCTGTTTATTTTTATTCTTTCTTCCATCCTCCATTCCTCATGATTATTTCATAATTCATTGATTTGTTGTATTGATCTAGTATTTAGATTACTACATTACACATTAAGTTTTCTGACCAGAGATTAAATTTCAAATGAGTTTGTTTTTAAATATATCAGTTCTTTCATAATATCTTTATTTTTATTTCTGAATTCTTTTAGTCAAAACTGTGCTTTCATCTATATCTTTGAACATTTTCAACACATTTGTTTTCAAATCTTCACCAGATTATTATGTTAAAAAATTTCCTGTGGAATAAATTTCTGATCAGTTGTTCACTTTGTTGTTGTCTTTCACTGCAATAGATTTCTTCTTGCTTGTAAATTTTGTTAGACAGTACAGTTTATTATACAGTAGGTCCTTGACCTACCAATGAGTTGTGTTCTGAGAGAAAACAATTACAGCATCAGTTTTTTCTCTTATTCTCATGTGCATTCTCCTCTTCATTTTGGCAGTTTTATGGTTGTCTCTTTGTGTTTCTGAGTGCACCCAGTCAAAAGCTAGATCTAATAATGATATTTTGGGGCTCCTTGCTCACAATGATCTTAGGGACTGGTTGAATCCAATAAAAACTAGCAAGTGGCTTAGTTCACCCCAAGACTTCATGGCTGTGTGTCTATATCTTTTATCTTTCTGGAACTGCAACTTAATTCTACATCTAGCATCAAGCAACATTTGGATAATTTGTTTAGGTTAGGCTCTGTTGAGAGGAGATGAGTTAGGATCTGGCGCCTTTGTCTTTTGGCTTCACATCGTGAACCTCCACCTGCTCCTTTGCCTCACGTTAGTCATTCCATTCTCTTTGGCCGTGTGGGAGCTAAACTTCTTGCTAGCGTTTCCTGTTCTTGGACGTTGAGTTCAGCAAGGTTAAAAGCCTCAGCCCATCTCTGGTTCACAGATATATGTTTCTTCTGGTATTTGATGTCAAGTACATCTCTTTTATTTTTACTTTTTAGATCTCATGCATCATTGCTATATGCTTGAGTTGAAGAAAATTTTCAAAATAGGGAGTCACTGAGGAATGTGAATTGGAAGTCCATCAGACTCTGATTTGTTTTATCATTTATTCTATATTTAGCAACCATTGTGGCCATACAGGATTGTCTAAACTCAGTTTATATGTCTGTATCAAAGCTTTAAGAGAGGTTAAGTAGTATTTGACATTTATAGCCACGGTAAGAAGAGATAGCTCTCGCTCCCACTGAGGTAAGATAGAAAAAAATGAAGATAGGAAGGGGATGGAAAAATGTAACCTTGAAATTGCACGTTTTAAGAAAAACTGCAATTTTAGGACACAGAGGTTTCAAGTTCTTTTTTTCCTTCTAGAAACAATTCTTAAGGGCGTTAAAGATACTAAGCCTGTGAACTAGGCTCCAGGACTGTGCTTTTCACTTGTAACTTGCTCTGCCTCCTACTAACCCTATCTCAGCTTCAAACACATATGAATGGTTTGCATTTTAACATAGCCTACCAAATGGGCAAATAAGCCAACTGGATAGATGCTAGAATACACATCTTAGATAACTCATTTTAAAGACATCTCCAAAGCCCTATAAATAAATCCAGATGGAGGCAACAAGGTGCATCTGTCCCTTAGAGCACTGCACTCTATCTCTTTGAGTATGTACTGTTAAAACTCTGTCTAATAAATTTCTTTATTCCTCTTACTGATGTGGCCTGAAGATTGTTTTTCTGTAATAGAAATCAGCGAAAGTGAAGCATGGTGGTACACTTCTGTAATCCCAGCACTTGGGAGGCTGAAGAAGGAAGATCTCCCTGAATTTGAGGCCAGCCTGGGCTACATAAGCGAGTTCAAGGCCAGCTTGCACTATGTAATGAGACCGTGTCTCAAAAAACAAACACACAAACAAGTCAGTGAACCTGCAACTTGTCCCATGGGTAGGGTGAGTCTAGATTCCCCATTTCCACCTTGAGCACTTCCCTGGGTCCTGTCCAGTGTTAACATTAAAACTCATAATTTCGTGATTTAAGGATGGCAGCTAAATACTTGTGTCTTCTATTGCATATATCCTGGAAACCTGTGAAGAGATGTCCTCTATCAGAGCATTACATATATTTCTTCTTTTCTGCACTAAGTAAACACTCAAACAGCAACAAGCTAAAATTTAACCTCTGTGGAACACAGAACTGCAGGCCCTACAAATCAGCATGGCCACATGAAATAGAAAATTTTGTTAAAAGCCTGACTGAAATTCAAACTGACCTGATTTCATACTTTATAATAGCTTGTAAAGTGCATTGGTTGGAACTCTAAAGGCCCATCTGTTGTAACAGAAGACTCTATCAACTTTATTTTTTTTATTTTAAAGAGAGTAGTACATGAGAAACAAACAAACAAAAAATAGAACAGTAGCAGCATACCAGTATCACGAACATAAACAAATCAGACCAAGAACATTCAAAGTGATACAGGATCTAAAGACAAAATAATATGAATCAACAGTGGCTGTTACATTACATATCATTATCCTCAACCACATTGCTCAGATTATCAGATGTAAGAATGAAAGATTGCTCAAGCCATTATAGAGAATAAGAAAATAATTCTTCAGTACAACGTTAGAGATAATACAGAGTTTCACTAGACAAGATGGTAGGAGTTCACCACTCTAATTCCATTGCATATTGTTACCTTCAAATCAGTTGCTCAGACCACCAGACACAAGCATGCAAAGTCAATCAGAACATAAAAAATTGTGAGCATTAACTGTTCATTTCAATACACCATCAGACATCAGCAATACAGTTATTGTAACTATTTATATATATATATATTTATATTTGCCTTCCTTCTTTCTTTTTACTTCTTTCCCTCATCCCAGTTTTTCCTTCCTTTGAGCAATTTCTTTCCCTTTCCTGTCATCTATTGTACGTTTTGAGTTTTACCTAGTGTTTCAGGCTCCTACACCAAGGTGACAACGTGGTGTTTACACACCTGGGTCCAATTTATTTCACTTAGGAGTATGGTCTCTAGTTGCATCCATTTACCTACAAAAGCCTCGAGTTTACCTTTTTTTAATAGCTGAGTAATACTCCATTGTATAAAAATACCGCAACTTTTTTATCCGTTCCTCAGTGGGTGGGCATCTGGGTTGTTTCCAAGATTTAGCTATAACAAATTGTGCTGCTATAAACATGGGTGCACATATATCGCTGTAGTGTGATGTCTTTAATTCTTCTGGGAAAATACCCAGAAGGGGAATAGCTGGATTAAATGGGACTTCCAATCCTAATTTCGTGAGGGATTTCCAAATTGATTTCCATAGTGGTTTCACCAGTCTACACTCCCACCAGCAGTGGAGTAGGGTTCCTTTCTACCCACAGCCTCTCCAGCATTTGTTATTTGTTGATTTCTTGATGCCATTCTTTCTGGGGTGTGATGGAATCTCAGTGTTGTTTTAATTTGCATTTCTCGAATGAATAATGATGCTGAACATTTTTTCATGTATTTATTTGCCATTAGTATCTCTTTATTAGAGAAGTGTGTATTCATCTCAGATGCCCATTTTTGGACTGGGTCTTTGAATTTGGAAGGCCTGATTTTTAAAAATTCTTTATATGTCCTAGATAGAAGTCCTTGTCTGAGGGGCAGTCGGCTAGAATTTTTTCCAGTTCATGGGTTTCTTTTTACTTTAGTGGTGATTTCTTTAGATGTGCAAAAACTTTTAATTTTATATTATAATGGCACTACTGTTGTTTCAGGTTTTTGTGATATTTGTGGAGTCTGCTGAAAATAATGAGAAAAATAATCTATGAAGAGGTTCAGGATGACATCAACTTTTTAGTAGTTATCATATGTTCACAGATGCCAGGGGATGTATACTGGTTTAATTATATTGAATTTGAGGTTGTCTTTCCAGTTGCAAAACTTGTAGAATTTTGATATCGTAGATGAAGAGGAAAAGCAAAGGAATTGGGTTTCCAGATTCACTTTTCCCTTCTATTTCAGATTTCCTTTGCTTTATGCCTGATGGAAAAGACTATTGCTCCCTTGGAGCCTATCAGAATCTCCCTTTATAAATTCTGTATTATTTAGAATGAGAGTATCCTAGAATTCTTCACTTAAACCTTTGTCAATGGCTCTGTGGCTTTTCTTCCGATGTCAAATGTCTCACACTGGTTATTGTTTAAGACCAAGTTCTCCGTACCCTGTATACAGTGCTAACACTTTGACTAGAAGAGATAAAGGCAGAGGGAAAAGTAAACAGGCCTAGGACCTGAGGTTGGAAATTAGATAAACAAAGTGTTTTCCACCTACACAAAATAGTTAAGCATGCACCATTTGCTAGTCTTGTCTCCCCAATGAAAAGGACCTTGAATTAGCTACTAGTACATTTGTAATCTCCATGGCACTGGACGTGCTGTAAATGTTCAGAAAAGGTAATATTCAGCTCTTGTTTATATTCTATATTCTACAGAATTAATTTCAAGGTTAAATGAAATCCTAGCTAACATAACAAAATCCAATGTGTCTATATTATTCATTATGGGTATTCAAGTGATAAAAAATTATACTGAAAGTAGACAGTTGGAGAAAAACACTACTTGGATTTATTTAAGACAGTGAAACAAATATTTTAGAAATTTTCTAAAAAGTTACACATTTATAATGAGGTACATTAAATTATTTGTTTGGTTAAACCTCTATATCATTACAGATGTATTATCCTTTTGCAAATAAAATATTTTGATCCAGGTGTGGTGGCACATGCCTGTAATCCCAGCAGCCCTCTTGGAGGCTGAAGCAGGGGGGATTGCAAGTTCAAGCCCAGTCTGGCAACTGAGTAACTTAGTGAGATCCTGTCTCATAACAAAAAAAGTCCAAAAGGACTAGTGGTATAACCCAGTGCAGAGGCCCTGTGTTCAATCCCCAGTATGGCAAAAAAGAAATAAAAAGCAAGAATATATGAACTGTAATTAGTGTTCTTTATCTAAGGAAGGTGCATTGTCACCTGACATTAACAAAATAAAAAAGAACACAATTATGCTACTGAAATCTTACTTCTTGGCTTCTAGCCTTTGAAGCAATGATCGGTGCCAGTTTACGTCATACCTGTAGCCAAGAAAATAATCTGAACATTCCACTTGTCATTTTACCCCATGTTTTCAGAATTAATTAAGCTATTTTTGAGAGGAAAGGAATGTATTTGCATTGTGAGAGTAACACCTTTCCCAGAGAAGGTCCTGGTCATACTGGAGTAAAAACAAATACTAAAAACAAAGGAAGGAAACAGGTTAGACCTAAAATCAAAAGTTAATATTAGTGCAAAGGTAATGGAGAAGCAATCAGAGGCTTACAAAGGAATTTTCAACACAACATAGAATGAAAACAGATGGTCACATCTTGTACCATGCACTAGTGTTACTCTGCTGCTACCTGCTACAAACCAGAGATGAATTTGAAAAACAATTGATTCTTTCCCTGAACTAAACCAGGGGTGAAGATAGAGTGGAGGTCTAGAACAGGTTGAGTGAATAGTTTTTCTTTAAGGAACACATAGGAAGGGTAAAGTGGAAGGTGGTGAATGAGGAGGAGTGGAAATAGAATAAAATGTTTTCATTTGATAACTCCTTCTTGAAATCCCTTTATAGCCACAACTTTCTCCCCCAAATTACCCCCAACTCTTATCAACCACTGATGTATTCTTCATCCTTATAATTTTCTCTCAGAATAGCATATAAATAGGATCATAATGTATGTCGCCTTTGGGTCTGGCTTACTTCACTCTGCATAGTTCTTGAAGATTCATTCAATCTGTTGCATGAATCGATTGTTTGATTCAATCTATTGATGCATAGTATTCCAGAACGTCTTTGAAAGACATCTGGGTTGTTTTCAGTGTTTACTTATTACAAATAGAGTTGTTATTAGCATACAGCATTTCATGTGAACATACTTTTTCATTTTTCTATGATAAGTGACCAAGAGTGAAGTTATTGGGTTGTATGGTAAATACATGTTTATTTTATAAGAAATTGTGAGAATAGTGGTACCATTTTATAGTCCTAATAGCAATGTATAAAAGATGCGGTTGCCCCATATCTTCACCAGTATTTGATAGTACTACATTTTATTTTAGCAATTTTAGTAGGTATGTAGTGATACCTTATTATAATTTTAATCTGTCAGAAATTGTTTATATATCAATTCATAAAATCATGTGATTTTTTTTCTTCCTTTGTTAGTGTAGTAGATAACTATATTGATAGATTTTGAGAGGGAGGGAAATTTTTATTAAAAATAGACTTTATTTTTTTAAAGGAAATTTACATTCAAGGCAAAGCTAAGCAGGAATGCAGAGAGCTCCGTACACTCCCCTGCCTCCACACAGCCTCTCCCTGTAGTAACCCCCCACCCCGCCGCAAGTTACAGCAGATGAATCTGCACTGAAGTATCATTATCACCCCAAATCCATGCTTTACATCAGGATTTATTCTACATTCCACCGATTTTGACAAATGTATTGCAACATACAGCCACTGTTATAGTATCATACAGAGTAGTTCTAGGGTCCTAAATATCCTCTGTGTTGTGCTTGTTTTTCTCTCCCTCATCTCAGAACCTGGCAGCAGCTGATCTTTTAACATCTCCATAATTTTGTCTTTTCCTGAATGCCACGTAGTTGGGATTGTGCAGTATGTAGCAGGAAGACAGACATCCGGCAAGTGAGCCATATAAAAGAACACTTCACATCTATGTCATTAGGAAATTGCAAATTAAAATAACAAGAGATACCACTAAACACCTACTAACATTCTGAAAATCTAAAACTCTAACAACACCAAGTGCTGACAAGAATGTGGAGCAGTGTCTCATTTGGTGCTGGTGGGAACGCAAAGTGGTATAGCCATCTCGGCAGTTTCTCACAAAAATAAATATACTGTTACTATAAGGTCCAGCAATCATACTCTTAGATATTTACCTTAGTTAAAATAATATCTCTACATAAAAGTCTGCATACAGGTGTTTCTAAGCAGCTTATTTGTAATTGTCAAAACTTGGAAGCAACGAAGGTGCCCTTAAATAGGCAAGTGGGTAAACTATGGTACAATGGAATTTTTTTCTTTTTTTTTCTATTTTCTGTTTTGGTACCAGGAATCAAACTTGGGGCCTTGAGCTTGCCAGGCAGGCACTGCACTGCTGAGCTACATCCCTGGCCCTGGAGTTTTATTTAACATTAAAGACATGAGCTATCAAGTCATAAATGACATAAAGAAAATGTAAATGCATATTACTATGGAAAAAATGCTAATTTGAAAAGGCAACATCTTGTATGATTCCAACTATGTAACATTCTAGAAGTGGCAAAGCTGTGGAGACAGTGGTTGCCAAGGGATTGAAGGGAGAGCAGGATGAATAAGTACACGGAGCACAAAGCTATATTTAAGGCTCTGTAACTAGTATGTATGCAAAATCATGTGAACACTTTAGAATATGGCCTGGAAGTTCTTAAGTTTTATTTTCATTAGTATATGTTTGCAGTACATAATGACTACATTCATTGTGGAGAGTTGGTACTTGTACATGACACATCTTAATTCTCTTTACATCGCCTTCCCTTCCTCTCCCTCTCCTCTTCCCTCACCTTTTGTCCTCTTCCCATTTGCAAAAGTTTTGTAAAGCTAAATATGGTCTTATCATATGATCCAATGATCAGACTCTTAGATATTTACCAAAATAGGTTGACACTTATGTCAACACAAAAATTTATATCAAATTATTGTCATCTTTATTCATAGTTTCCCAAATAGGAAGTAACCAAGATGCCATTCAAAAGGTGAATGCAGAAATAAACTTTAGTACATCCTTACAAGAGAATAGTAGTCAAAGTTAAAAAGAAATGAGCTATCAAGCCACTAAAGACATTAAGAAGCCTCACATGCTTATTGCTAAATAAGAGAAGCAAGTGTGGAAAGGCTATATCCTGTGTGATTCCAACTATATGATATTATGAAAAAGTCAAAACTATAGGTATAGTAAAAGTATCAGTCAATGCCAGGGGAGTGACTGGGTAGGTTGACCATTGGGGATATTTATGTCAGTATAGCTATTACGTTATGATACAATAGTGCTGGCTAAGTGACACCAGATGTCAAAATCTATACAACTGTACAACATAAAGAGTGAACCTTAATGTAATCTACGAATATTGGTTGATAACAATGTCAACATTGGTTCTTCAATAGTAGCAAATATACCACATATTTGCAAGATGTTAATAATAGGAAAAACTTTAAACGGAGAAGGGAGAAATGGCAGAGAGGGAGAGTATATGGAAAGTCCCTGTACTTTATCTTCAATATTTTTATAAATCTTACTGCCTCTAAACATGTTTATTGATTTTTAAAATATGCTTAGTATATAACCCGGTGTGACCCACTCTTAAGCATTTAGAGAGATGAAAACTTGTGTTCCCACAAAAAATGTATACTTACATGCTTATAGCAGTTATTTCACCATTTCCTTAAACTACAAACTACCTGCTGTCCTTGAATAGGTGAACAAACAAGCTATATTATGTCCATGAATTGGAATCTTACTCAGCAGTAAAAATGAGCTAACTATGGATATGGGCATTAGCATGGGTGAATCTCACATGCATTTTTCTAAGTGAAGGAAGCAAGATTCAAATGGTTAGATACACAATAATTTTCTAACAAAGGCATTATGGAAAAACAAAACCGTACAAGAGAAAAACAGACAAACAGTAATCAATGCTCCTCTTGTACATGCCTCATGTGCTACAGAAATAACATTTAGAGGACTTAGAAGAGGAGGGAGGGAGAGGAGAGGGATGGGGAAGGGGATTTAAAAAAAGGAAGCAAGTCATATTATGTATATGTACCCACTCCCCAAGATAATTGTAAAATACATGCACTACAAATATGTATGACTAATAAAAGAGAGACATAAATGTTAGAATTTTTAGATACCCAGGTCAGAGTGACCTTGGAAATCTAGGACTTTGCTTTAAAAACAGAAAGGTTAAATATGTTGTATTCCTTTTATTTTGTTGTTAGCAGTTTGATCCAGAAACACACGAAATATTTCTGAAGCATTCTTCTTCTCAGGGAGCACTAAAAATAAGTATGAAGTTATGGGTCATAATTGCCATGGAAAATTTGGTAGATGCTCCCACAGCTTCTCTTATATTTTACTTGAAAAATGTATAGGAGTTTTGGAACTACACCATTTGAAGATACTGGTTCAAAAAATCCTCTTTATTCAATTTTGTCCATGAAACAGGCCCGTGGAGAAAATATGTTTTGTGTGAACTTATATGGAGCTGACAAGACAACTACAGTTAAAATCTGTTCAATTTGCACATAATACTGAGTTATTGTTTTGAAATCATGCTGCAATTTAGTTTTGCAGCAATTCTCTTAAGTCATTGTAGAACTATGAAAAGACTGATTTCTTCATGGAAGCTACACACCACATAGACATACAGATGCACAGACACAACCTCTCTAGCACACATGCTTGCAACTTCCCACATGCACTTGTGAATGCAAACATTGATATGCATGCACAAATACATATAGGCACATATACGTAAACATACAGTGACAGATCCATGTATGTTTTTATTTTATAAAAACATAAAAATACATGAGCATACCCACACATATACATATTTATTTTCCTCAAAATTTTGATTATTTATTACAATCCAGAGTATAAGAATCCAAAGCATGAGAACCATAATGAAATACCACTTCATAACTATTTGGCCATTCATATATTCTTAAAAAGACAAACAACAGGGGCTCATAAGAATGGGAGAAATGGGAGTCCATGTACACTAATGGTGAAAACATAAAATGGTGTAGCACAGTGGAAAACAATTTATCAGTTCTTCAAGAATGCTTACATCTGGTAATCTGGAAAACCAATCTGAAGACGACCATATGCAAATCCTGTCATTTGTAGCAAAATGGATAGAAGTGGAGAATGTCATGTAAAGTGAAATAAACAGGCACAGAAAGACAAATACCACAAATTCTCTGTCATAAGTGGAAGCTAAAAAAAGCTAAAACAGTTGAAATGATTGTAGAATCATGATGACTAGAGTTTGGAAAGAAAGGGAGAGAGTAGATAAAGGGAGGCTAGAGTTCATCAGTGCAGGATAAATGCATGCATTGAAATACCACACTGAACCAACTAATATGTATAATTAATACATGTTAATCAACATGTATTAATTTTGTTTCAGCATGTGAAAAACATTATGTGCTACTTTTATCTCCTATGTATGTGATTCCAGAAGAGAAACTTCTATTCATCACCTAGTTGCCATTCTACTACAGGTGATTATTTGTTTCTTTCTGTACTGCTTTCAAGAATCTTTTAGTTTTCAGAAGTTTAAATAGGACATATCAGGGCATGAATGTCTTTGAATTTGCATTATTTGGGATTCACTCACTCAGCTTATTGAATCTGTATGTTTATATGCTCATCTATTTGGGAAATTTTTAGCAACTATTTTTAAAGATATTTATTCAGCCTTAACTTTTTTCTCTCCTCAAGGGACTCTGACAGAATACACGCTAGATTTTTTGTTACTGTTACACAGATTCCTCAGTGTCTGTGTTTATCTTTTTCCCATCTATGTACTCTCTGTCATTTTTACAAGGTGTGTTTGAAAACGATAATGAATGTTTAAATTTCAAAAATGTATTACAGTGAGAGATCCATTATCATGAATCTCCCTCAAAATACTCCTCCCCCTTTGTTTCCAACACACTTGTCCCATCATTTTTGTCACTGTCTGAAGCAATTCTGGAAGTCCTGTTTCATATCTTGTCTGTAGTTGCACTGTCCTAGTTGCCTCCATGTCCAGAATCAATTCAAAACAGTTACCTCTTATGGTTATTTTGACTCTGGGGAAGAGTCAGATGTGGCACAATGCCAGTTTTGGTGAATAAGGTAAATGAAGATACACCATAATATTTTTATGAGTCTGCCTGTTCTTTGGCCCTTGGCAGTAGCATTCAACATATTTTTTGATTACACTGTGTAAAGACATGAAAAAGGACTTCCAGAATTGCTTCACAAAGTGACAAAATGATACGATAAGTGTGTTAGAAACACAAGGGAATATTTTGTAGAGAATTATGACAATGTGTCCTTTACTGTAATAATTTTTTAAAAAATTTCAACATTCATCATATGGTTTGAGCACACCTCATATTTGACCACTTTTACTCAAGTTTGCTAGTCATTTCCTATGTCTTCTTCATTTGCTACTGACCCCTTCTAGTGAGTTTCTTAGTTTTGCAAATGTTTATTTCAGTTATAAAATTTCCATTTAAAAATAAGTTTTATTTGCTGAGATTTTCAATTTTACTCATTTCAAATATGTGCTTCAACTCTTATTGAAACATTTACAATAGATACTTTTAAAATTCTTCTTAAGATAATTTTAATATTTGTGTCATCTTGATCTTCTGTGTCTTGGTGACTTTTTAATCAGTTGGACAAAACACCCAACAGCTACAGATTAAAGGAGGAGAGTTTTATTTTGGCTCACAGTTTCAGTCCTTTGTCAGCTGGCTCCAAGGCTAGAACAGGATGGCAGAGGGGCGTGGCAAGTGGAAAAGTGCTCAACCAGTGGCAGCTGGGAAGCAGGGAGTGAAAGGAAGGGCCACGGAGAGAGCTATATGCTTCCAGATCACACCCCCAGTTGACCTACCTCTTCTGGGCAGGCCTCACCTCCTAATAGCACATTCAACTATTTATTCACCAGTGGACAAATTCACTGATGAGTACAGCACCCTATCATCTAGTCGCCTTCCAAACACATGAGACTTGGGGGACATTTTAGTTCTAAGCCATAGCAATCTGTTCATTTTCTTTTCCATTTAATTTGATATTTCCTGCAGGTACAGACAGGCAAATCATTATCTCATATATAAGTAGAATCTAAATATTTCATCTCGTAGAAGTTGAGAGAGGATGGTAGTTACTACAGCCTAGGAAGCGTAGAGGGAAAGGGAGATAAGGAAAGGTTTGTGAACAGGTACTAAGTCATAGTTAGGAGAAATAAACTCTGGTGTTCTGTTGCACAGTAGGGTGAATACAGATAATAACATTGTATGGACAGCATGAAGCTAGAAGAAATAATTTTGAAGGTCTTTACCACAAAGAAATTATAAATGTTTAAATTGTAATTATGTATACTTGTTTTAAAACCTCATATAGTACCCCATAACTATGTACAATTTTTATGTCAGTTAAAAAATAAAGAAATGTAAAGAAGAAAAATAAGTAGGTTGAGATTTTCTGGTTCTTTGGATGATGAGCAATTTTCAGTTGTACTCTGAAAATTGGGGTATTATGAGATGTAGCCTCATGTTTATCTCTCATTATTTACTATTGTCAGACTGGAATAACAGTGAGAACTCTCTCCATACACAGCCCTTGTAGATGTCTGCTAGCAGGGAGGAAGAGCCATTTTGTCACTGCTATGGCTGGATAATAAATTGCCCCTATCCCCACAAATCACATCTGCAGACATTCTGGTAGGCAGGCAGAAGCGCTCATTATTGGTGTGGTATTTTAGTTAGGCTCTACTCTCATACACAGCATCCCAACACACTGCAAGCTAAGAAGCAAAGTGTTGTTACCGTGGCCAGTATGGGATGACAGCCTCAGTTTTCAGGCACAACCTCCGTTGATGCCCCACAGCTACCATATAAGACATTGTTGGTCCTTATATGTAGTGTTTATAGGTGTCCTCCTTTGGGCAGGCATAGTCTCATTACTGGGGCAGCAAGGTTGACAGACTCAGATCTCAGGCATAGTCTCCAAATATTCTTACCAGCTGAGAGACAGAGTCATCTTATTTCCATGGTGGGGTGATGAATAAGATCAATTCTCAGGCACAATATCTGTAGATACCTGCCAGACAGAATACAGAGCCACCTTGTTGGAGCAGGGCGATCAGAATATCCTGTTCCTTCACACAGCATCTGCATATGCCTACCAACCAGGATGCAGAGCTAGCTCATTATTATCAAGATTAAATGGTAGTCTGAGCTCTACTCACACAATCCTGGTGTCAGCAGGGTCTATGGAGTATGAGCACGTTTTTCCCCTACGGTGTGTGGCTATAGTGGAGCTAGTTTTGTCAAAAGAGGTGTATTGTGTAGGTTTCAGTCTGCTGGCACAGAGGCTAGGCCTACAAATTTTTTTTCTCTTGGATGTGCCCACAGGTGTTTCTGGGTTGAAAACTTCTCCTATGCCCAATGTAGGACACACAGGAAGTAAAATTAAAACAACAATAGTAGTAATAATTATTATCTGAGAATTCAGTACTGGCTTATTTCTGGCTCTTAAATCTCAAGGTCCCTAGATAGTCTGACTTCTTTTCTCCACCATTCAAAGTCTTTTTCTGTCCATTTCATTTATTTTATTGAAGGAGTTTAGGAGTGGTAAAGTGGAAAGACTAGGGTGAAATGTGTTCATAAAATGTTTTCTTAATCCACTGTACATTTTGATGTGTTTTAATTTTCATTCAGTTGAAAATATTTTCTAATTTCCTTGTGAGTTCTTTAACCTGTGCATTCTTTAGAAGACTGTTGTCTGACTTTCAAATATTTTTAAAATTTTTTTGTTGTAGATCTCTAAGTTAATGATTTTATGGTCACATAACTTTCTTAGTGTAATTTCAATCCTCTCCAATTTATTTAGGTTATTTTATGGCCTAGCATATGATTTCTTTGGAGAGTGGAGACTGTTCCACATATCCTTTAAAAGAATGTATATTCTACTCTTGTGGATAAAATGCTCCATAGATGCCACTTAGGTCAAATTGGCTCACAGTGCTATTCAAGTCTTCTATATCCTTCCTAAGTTGCTGGCTATGTATCCTATCAACCATTGAAAGTGGGGTATTGAATTCTGCAATCATTCTTCTTTTTGGTACAAGGAATCAAACTCAGGATCTTGCACTTACCAGGCAGGCACTGTGCCACTGAGCTATATCCCTGGCCCCTGAATTTTGTAATCATTATTATTGAATTGTGTAATATGCTTTTCAGTACTGTTTTGCTTTCTGAATTTTGGTATACAGTTATTAGGTATATGTTCATTATTGTTCTATCTTCTTGATGAATTGGCTTTATTATTAAAATGTATCTCTGTCTAGAGTAATAACTTTTGTCTTATTTTGTCTCATATTACTCTCCAGTTCTTTTCTGGTTGCTCTTTGCACAGTGTGTCTTTTTACTTTCAATGTATTTATATCTTTGAACCTAAAGTTTTTCTTTTATAGACAGCATAGAGTTAGGACTTTTTACATATGTGGGCTGATAGTCTCTACCTTTTGATTGAAAGGCTTAAATAATTTATGATTTGATTTTTAGCAGCCACTTTGTTATTTGTTCTGTACATGTGTCATGTTTTTTGGATCTCTGATTACCTGGACACTTTCTTTTCATTAACAGACCCAGTGTACTATTTTAATTTTTAGTTAGTTCTTTTACCATATCTTAAGATATTTTCTGAATGGGCACATTTTAAATTAGCTAAGAGAAAAAAGGTCACATTTTCCTGTTTCCATGTTTTATAATTACAACATGGACCTTAACTTTTCAGCCTCTTGGTTAACACTAATTCAAATAAAATATAAAAACTTTGCTTTCATGGAGCTCCACTTACTCCTCCTAGCCTTTGCTTTGCTGATATTTTAAATATGCTTTGTTAAAATAATTACATTGGAGACCATTAGGCTGAGGTGACTGTCTTAGTTACTTTTCTCATTGCTGAGACAAAAACCTGACATCCAAAGTTAAAAGAGGAAAGATTTATTGTAGGTCACAATTTGTAGAGGTTTCATTTCATAGTTGGCTGGCTCCAAGGCAATGTGGCACAGCAGAGGGGCATTGCAGAGGAAAAATAGTTCATGAGAAGCAGAAGGCAGCAAAGCTTAAATCAGCTAGCGGCAACAACAACAGCTCTCTTTCCGTTCCTTATATTTTTATCCAGGTTACCTGCCCTTTGGGTAGGTAGCACTCACACCCAGGGTGGGGCATCCTTATTCCTAGCATCTCATCCTTCATGTGAATATCACACACTCTAGATCTAGCCACCTCAGAAAAGTTCCACCTATATTAGGGGAACATCTAGACACAAGCCGTAACAGTGACTTTAATGCTCTGGATTCCCACATAAACAAACTGAAACCTAATTTAGAATTTAAAAAAAGAAACCTGAACTCAGCCAATCACAAGCAGCCAACTTTGAATCGGCTATATTGTCCTCAGCGTTCCCACAAGGATAGTCCAAATAAGGAAATTGCTTAAACTTTAATCAATTGAATAATTTCTTTGCTCTGCTTCTGCATTCACCTTTATAAAAGCCTTCCCCTGGCTCCCTTTGAAGACTCCTGAACCATTTCTGGTTTGGAGGTACCTGATACATGAATCACTGTCTGTTCAAATAAACACCTTTAAATTATAGTTCTCTAAAGTGTATTTTTTACTAGTTCTAGGCTTAAAATATAGTTTCATAATATAGTTTTGAATTGCATTTTAAAATAGCTGAGAAGAAAAAGGTCACATTTTCCTGTTTCTTTCCATGTTTCATAATTTTTGGTGAACAATATATTTAAAAAAACAGTATATTATATAAATCTAAGTTTTGATTCCTTTCCTTCCTCACCCAAGGATAGATGTGGCTAATTCTGTTGTTCTGCAGTTTTTTACAAGGACTCATTCTGTGGAGCCTATTCTCCCCACAGTATGTAGTTGTTGATTTCTCTGTTAAGCTCTTTTTTTAGAAAAAAAAATTTAAGCAGAGCATCATAATTTAGTGTCAGCCAATTATTGGTCAGAGATTGTGCTTAAAAACATCGAAGCAGTAAGATTTCTATCCTTTGCTGATGGATCTATGTGTTGCTTGAGGAAAGGATTAAAAATTTAGGTAATGTACAGATCTGTCACAGCTTTGCCTTGCCGGATGTGCAAAGTATCACAGTCATTCAGGATTGAGAAGCTCACCATGGCTCTCTCCAGTCTGTCCTGCCCTTGAGCACTGTGTCTAACAAGCCCACAATATTCCACATCCCCCAGGGATGTTACAGCCTATCAAGCCCCACTGTGGCTGTCTTGCTCGCTGGATCTCACCAGTAAATTTTTTGCTGCTGTGTTCCTTGTTCTAAGGGGCATCATGACCACAGGCTAACTATGATGTTAGTCTTCCCTGATTATTTGCTACTGAGATCACTGTTGTTTTACAAACTGCCTCTCAGCATGAGTTTTTCTGTATCCTGATGCAAACAAAGTACAACTCCCTGGAGGAACTAAGAAGAAATAGGAGCAGCCCCAGGCTAACATACCATAGACTCTCGCTATTCTTATCAAAGTTCAATAGCTTTTTCTTGAATAAATGCTTCTCAGTTTGATGTGAGACTTCATTTTCCAAAGATCTGATCTGATTTTTTTCTATTAATTTCATCCAGTTTTACCATAGTTTTGGTAAGAGAGGATTTATTGAGCTCTTGACTCCACCATTGTGGAAGTTCTGCAAATGTAATTTTATCTCTAGGATATTAATGAGTTAAATATCAAATCATCATTTTTATATATTTAACAATACATAAGAGGAGTGGACTAATGTGAACTAAATGGGCTCATGGAGCCAGAAACTCAAATTAGGCAAGTATCACAACACCCAGTAGCATATAAACAATATAGAAAACATATTTATGCTCATATGCAGCTAAAAATACCTGAAAAACTTCCCAGGTATTCTTTAGTACTGTGGTTATAATTTCTTCTTTTACAAAGTAAGTCTGTACTGGTGAGTTTGTAGACAACCAGGTGGAAGCTTATTCATTTGAATAGAATTTAGCAAACTTAGATGTGTATAGATATGATTATCCATAAAGATTCAAAAGTTCAATGTAATTACCAAATCTGCATTTTGTCCTTCCTCTAGTAGTTTCTGAAAATTAGCTATAATTGTGCCTCATTACCTTAGGCTCAGAGTCAATTTAGCAGAATTATACAATATTGTCAGTTGGAACTTCATTGTCTTTTTAATTAGTTGTGCCATACTCTTTCTGGCTATTGACTCCAAATTACAGTGGCGCTATTCTGAAGAAAGGACTGATTCTGGGGATTGGCCCATCTTATCTAAACCTTAGTGGAGGTAAATAATGATATAGGATTGACAATTAGCTAGCTCAGATAAGCGCCAGGCCCTCAAGAAATCTGTGCACTTGTTTCTGATGTATTTTTCCTCGGTGTCCTTCCCTTGCCACCAGCCTTTAAACTCGCCAAAGAGAAAATTATATTTTCAAGAAGATATCCTGGATCATTAGTGTTTATGATTAATGCTTCTGTCTTAGTTACTTTTCTCATTGCTAAAACAAAATACCTGACACCCAAAGTTGAAAGGGGAAAAATTTATTTAGCTCACAGTTTATAGAGGTTTCAGCCCATAATGGGCTGGCTCCAAGTCAGGGTGGCACACAGCAGAGGGGCAACAGTCCATGACAGTAGAAGCAATAAGGGAAAGGGGAGACAAGGCTCTTTCTGTTCCTCATATTATATGCGGGCTACCACCCTAGAAGGCTGGTGTAGCTCTCACACCCTTAATCTTAGCCAGAACTATGTCAAACCAATCAGTGAACTGATTTAGTAATCATACAGCCTTAATCCCAGGATCACACACTCTAAATTCAGCCACCTCTGAAAAAGCCCTATGACTGCATGAGGCTTTCCAGTGGGGGAGCATTTAGACACAAACCATAACACCCTCTTTCCCTTATATTACTAAAGCAGCTGCTGATATGCTAGACTCTTCTTTTCCAGATTTACTCACCATAGAAGAGAATTTGCTTAATATTATTGCTTAGTTTGGAGAAAATAAACTGGACATCTTCAGCTCAGTTCTCTTCTTCTGAAAGCAACCTGGCTTTCACAGAGTTCTCTGAATTTCCATTTTACTTGGCTGTGACAGAGTAATTCAGTATGCCTAGTCAGCTATAACCTCCTATTAAGCCTTTATTAATAATAAAACTAATAACTTGGTCTCTAAACCATTCCTTTATATTTTTCTCTCAAGTTCTTCAAAGACCTCTAGTGGTATAGAAAGAAACAGGGACCATTTATTTGACCTTCATGAAGACCCTAGCAAAGATTTTAATAGCTTAAATCTAAGGTGACCTTTTTCTGTGCTTATGAAAATTGCTATAAAGGCATACTTTCCTTCTAAACTTTGCTACTCAAAATATAGTGCAGGGGCCAGTTGCGTTAGTATCTCATCTGGTACTCTCAGAATGAAAAATATTGGTCCTGATCCCACATTTAGAGAAATAGAGACTGGATTTTAAATGGCCCCATTGCAAATTTAAGTATGCATTAACATTTGGGAAGCACTTCCCTAGATGTCTTATCCCTAGAGAAAAGGTTCTACACTGGTCATACTTTGATCTTTTTCAGTACTTAACATACTTCTTGAGCCATAGTGTTCTAATAACTTGTTAAATGAGTTTCTAGAACATTCTAAAAACTGGAAAAACAATTTCTTATTGAGATGAAAGGTACACAAAATAAAAGTCATTTTAAAGTGTACCATTCAGCAATATTTGGTATATTCACTATATTGTAAAACAATCACCACTATGTAATTTCAGAACATTTCCATGTTCCTCAAAGAAAACTTTGTACCTTCCAATATTCTTTCCCCCATCTCCTACTAACCCATACTCTCTGTTTCTGTGGTTTTGCCTATTCTGTACATTTATATGAATGGTATTATCCATAATTGAGCCTTGCTTTTATGGTTTCTTTCTCTTAGCATACTGTTTTCAATATTCATCCATGGAACTTTATGCCTTTTGTGGCTGAATGATATTCCACTGATTTAATATGCCCCATTTTTTTTTTACCAACTATAACATTTTACCAACTATAACATTTACCAACTATAACATTACCAACTATAACATTACCAACTATAACATTTACCAACTATAACATTTTACCAACTATAACATCATTCCAGTGGGTATAAAGTGATACCTCATTGTGGTATTGTTTTGTATGTCTCTAATGACTAATGTTGAACATCTCTTAATGCATTTACTGGCCATATCTTCTTTGAAGAAATGTCTATTAAAATAAGTTGCCCATTTTAAAATTATGTTGCTTTTTTATTGGTAAGTAGTAGTTCTTTACTTATTCTAGCTCCAGACCCTTAATGGATATATGATTTGCAAATATTTCCTATCATTAGATGGTGTGCCTTTTCACTTACTTAATAGTGTTCCTTTTAACTAATTTTCACTTTCAATTGGCATATAATATATTAATTTTTAATTTTGATGGAGTATAATGTGCTATTTTTATTCTGACATAAAATCCCATCCTTTGCATCAACATGGAGAGATCTAGAGATCATTATGTCAAGTGGAATATGTTAGGTGCAGAAAGACAAACACTGCATGACTTCATAAATACGTGGAGTCTTAAAACCTGATCTCATGGAAGTTGAGACTAGACTAGTAGTTACTCATGAGAGTAGGGGGATGCGGGGGAGAACAGATAGGGACAGCTTCATAGTATACTTTGATGTATAAATCTTTAAATTTTGATAAAAACAATTTTTTCTTTTGTTGCTTGGTGCTTGTCATTTTTAAGTAGCCATTAATAATCCAAGATCATAAAAATCTATATCTTTATTTCCTTCTAAGGGTTTTATCATTTTAGTCCTATTTTTTATCTTTGACCCATTTTGAATTAACTTTTATGTATGGTGTGATGTAAGAGTCATGTGGATATCCAGTTGTCCTAACACCATTTGTTGTTACACAAATACACACATACACACACAAACACACAGGGTCATCAGATTATATGGTGAAGAGATGGACATGGTGGTACATGTCTGTAATCTCAGCCCTGGGATGGAGGTGGAGTTTGAGGCAGGAGGATCATTGTGAGTTCAGAACCAGTCTGGGCTCTGTAATAATCTGTAAACCCTACCTTTCCTCTTATTTAATCATTCTTTAACTTTGTTCAACAATGTTTTGTAATTTTTAATTTAAATACATGCTCTTTATTACCTTGGTTAAATCTATATCTACTTTACCCATTTATTTTTATTTTAAAGAGAAAAAATAAAACAAAATTTCAAAACAATAGGAGGATAGCAGTGGTTAACACATTGTGTATTTTTATCTTTAAGTTAGTTTCTCAGAGTACAAGATATCAGCTTGCAATGTCCAAACAATATTAGCGCAAGCCATTCTTTTCAATGAACTAAAAATTAGTAGTATAACTATCTTAACTATCATATATATTCATATATATATGCATACATATTTGAATATATATTCAAATATATATATATTATATATTTCCCTTCATTCTTTTCTCCATCCCCCCATCCCAGTTTCTCTTTCTTTTTGAAGTTTCTTCCCAGTTTACAATATCTATTATACATTTTGGATCTTATTTACTCTTTGAAATTCTCACACTAGGGAGACAATAGGATGTTTACACATGTGACTCTGGTTTATTTCATTTATGAGTATGGTCTCCAGTTGCATCAATTTACCTATAAAAGTCTCCAGTTTATCACTCTTTTTGTAATTTTATTTTAAAGAGAAAAGAACAGAAACAAAATAATAAAAACAAAGACAAAAACAAAACAGCACAAAAACAAAAACAATACAGAATTTCAAAACAAGATGATAGGGAATTAACAACGGTTGTTGTATTACATATAGTTATCTTCAAAGTAGTTGCTCAAATTAGACACAGGCATGCAAGACTGATCAAACAACTAAACATTAACTATTCCTCTCAATAATTGTACTACCAGCTTATCCTTCTTCATGATTGAGTAATACTACATTGTATAAAATAACTACTTTTTATATCCATTCCTCAGTTGATGGGCATTTGAGTTGTTTCCAAGATCTAGATATTTCAAATTGTGCTGGTATAAACATATATGTCTGTGGTATGATGTTTTTAATTCTCCTGGGAAGATAACCAGAAGGGAAATAGCTGGGTCAAATGGGACCTCCATTCCTAGTTTTTTGAGAAATCTCCACACTGATTTCCACAGTGGTTGCACCATTCTACAGTCCCAGCAACAGTGGAGAAAGGATCCTTTGTCCCCACAGACCCTCCAGCATTTGTTATTGCTTGTTGCCATTCTTGATGGTTGCCATTCTTTCTGTGAATGACCAGTGATGTTGAACATTTTTTTCAAATATTCATTTGCTATTTGTATTTCTTCATCTGAGAAGTGTGTATTCAACTCACATGCCCATTTTTGGATTGGGTCTTTAACTTTGGGAGGTCTGACTTTTTTGAGTTCTTTATATGTTCTCGATAGTAACCCTTTGTCTGAGGAACAGCTGGTAAACATTTTTTCCCACATTGTAGGTTGTCTCTTCACTCTGTTGGTGGTTTCTCTTGCTGTGCAAAAGCTTTTACTTTACCCTTTTAGATACTATTGCAAATGAAGTTACTTGTTTAATTTCATTTTTAGACTGTTCATACCTTGTGTATAGTAATATAACTGATTTTATACATAGTATAGATTTTGTACTCTACAACTGTGCTGAAGTTATTTTTAACTCTAGTAATTTTAAAAATTCTAATAATGTTGACTCCTTAAGATTTTCAAGCTATACCATCATGCCATCTACAAATAGGAATAGATTTACTTCTTTGGCAATTGTGATGCACTTTGTTTTCTCTTTTTGTTATAGTTTCCTGACTAGAATTTCCAGTAAAATATTAAAAGAAAGTGACAACAGTAGACAGCCTTCCTTTATCCCAGATTTTATTATTGGTCTTAGGTGAAATGGTTTGAATCTTCCAATATTGAGTTTGATGGAAGGTATGTGCTCTTCACAGATGTCCTTTGTTAAATTGAGGACTTTTCTTTACTCTCAATTTGTTAAGTGTTTTTATTTTGTCATGGAATTGTATTGAATTTTACCATATACTTTTTCTACATCTATTGAGGTGATCATATGGAGTTTTTCCATTCATTTATTAATATAATATATTACATTGATTAATTTTTTGTCAAACTATCCTTGCATGCCTGGCAAAATCATACTTGATAATGGTATATAATATTTTTAATGTGCCACTGTATTTATTTTGCTAGTACTTTGTTGATGACTTTTTCATCCATATACATAAGAATATTAGTCTATAGTTTTTTTTCTTATGACTTCCGGGGCATCATGTCAAGGTAATACTGGCTTCATGATATGCATTAGGAATCCTTCTTCTTCATTTTTTAAAGAAGAGTTTCAGAAGGATTAGCATTTATTCTCCTTTTGACATGTGGTAAATTCTTCAGTAAAGCCATTTAGTCCTCAGCTTTTCTATTTTGGAAATTTCATGATTGTTAACTCAATTTCCTTATTTGTTTTATGACTTCTCAGATATTCTGTTTCTGAATAAGTGTTAGAATATTGTGTATTTCTAGGAATTTTCTGTTCCACTTATGTTGTCTAATTTTTTGGCATACTCTTATAATCCTTTTTGTTTCTGTGAAATCAGTAGTAGTGTCCTTGCTTTCATTCCTGACTTTTGTCTTGCTACTCTCAAAAGTAGCCCTTTGTCTTGCAATAGCTTGACTCGGATGCATCTAGGTATAGCTCTCTTTGAGCTGACCCTACTTAAGTTTTATTAAGCTTCTTGAATATGTACACTAATATTTTTATCAAATTTGGAAAGTTTTGAAAACAATTTCTTCAAGTTTTCTTCTACATTTTTTCCCCTTTCTTCTTGTGGAATGCCCTTGTTTATATGTTGGTATATTCGATGATGTCTTACAGATCTCTCAGACTGTTCTCATTTTTCTTTATCTTCAGATGGGGTAATCTCATCTGATCTTTATTCAAATTCAGCAATTAGTTTTCCTGCCTGCACAGATCTTCAATTGCAGCCCTTTAATGAATTTTTCATTTAATTATTGTACACCTCAACTTTTGAATTTCTCTTTGGTGCCCTTTTATAATTTCTTTATTACTAATTTATTTTATTAGATGTTCTCCCGCATTTTTACATTATGGTTTTTAGCTCTTTGAACGTGTGTGTGTATGTGTACGTTACCAAGGGTTGAATCCAGGGCCTTTAAACTGAACTACATCTTCAGCCCTTTTCTATTTTTTAAGTTTTCAAACAAAGTCTCACTAAGTATTTGAGTTTCCAGACAAGTCTTGAATTTATGTTTCTCCTGTTCCAGATTCCCAGAGTGCTAGGGTTATAGTTATATACCACCAAACCTAGCTGCTCTTTGAACATATCTAAAAGAGCTGCTTAAAGTCTTTTTTCTTATAAGTCTAATGCCTGGGATTCCTCAGGACCATATATATATGTTTTTTTCCTATGTATGAGCCATATTTCCCTGTTTCTTTGCATGCCCCCAAATTTGTTGTTGAAAACAAGACAAGTTAAATATTACAATATGGAAACTCTGAAATTCAGATTCTTCCTTCTCCTCAGAGATTGCTTTCACTGTTTTTGTTTTGCAGTTGCTTTTATGCTTAGTGGGGTTTTTAAACTAATTTTATAAGTTTTGGATTCTTTCTATATGTGGCTCCTGTTGTCTGTGTTTTATTAGCTTATGGTCAGTTAATGATTGAGTAGACAGTTCCTTAAATACCTAGAACCCCAAAATGTTACAGTCTTTGCAGAAGTGTGGGTTCTAAGGCATGTTATCGACACATTTGGCACTTTACAACTTTGCTGTAGTATTCATTTTCTGCTTACACAGAACCTGAAAGTCAGCAAGACGTGAGAGCTTACGGCCCTCTTTGGGCTTTCCTAAATATGCACACAACCCTGGACATGAACATGGAGTTCTAGACTCCCAGAATATATTGAAACTTTTCAAAATTCTTTTTCACCAAAGTACAACTTAGAATAGTTCTTGGATATCGTTTCTAGACTCCCTGTGGTTGCCAAAATTTGTGGATGCTCAAGTCCCTTATACAAATTGGCATGGTATTTGTATATAATACTATGTATTAATACCATGTATTTCTACACCATTTTCCCATGCATGTACTTTAAATACTCTTTAGAATATTTATAATATCTAATACAATGTAAATATTTGTTACTTACTGTATAGCAAATGCATTAATACTATGTATTTGTATACCATTCTCCTGTATATGTACTTTAAATCATCTTTAGAGTATTGATAATACCTAATACAATGTAAATATTTGTTATATAACTGTATTATTTAGGGACTAAATAATGACAAGAATGATTCTGTGCACATTTAGTAGAGATGCAACTTTTTTTCAAACATATTTCAATTCACAGTTGGTTGAATCCATACATACAGAACACTCAGATAGGGAGGGCTGAGGGTATTCGGTTCCCAGCCTTTCCTCCCAATCATTTTGGTTAGCGCATTGTTGCTCCCAACTGTTATCTATTGACTCATGTGGTAACACGTAAATATTTTTGCAGAGCACCTCTCAGATAGTGGCAATAGTGCTGGTTGAGTTCTGAGTTAGAGGAGATAAATCTTTTGAGCAAATCTTCGAAGCAAGCACCAGGCACACCAACCAGGAACAATCTGTACAAATGAGGTACATTCTGGTCCTTCCCTACTGATACTGGGAGTGCAGGTTGTTACTGTCAATGGTACTGCTGAGCTGAGGAACAAAGGACAGTGCTGTACTAGTTAAAATACCAGGAAGCTTACTCTAATTACAAAAATTCAGCTATTTTTCTGGAATAACTGCTCCCTGGGTTGTTGCAATCTTTTGTTAGTTTTCAAAGTTTCAAAAATATTGATTCTGATCATTTTTTCCAAAATTTTCATTGGTTTTATTGATGGACAGACTTGGAGTTCTTTTCTCTGCTTCTTTTGTTGACCTCATCTCTGCAAAAATATTTTTAATCAGAATGAGCCAGGTACACAGAAGAGCAAATGCATTTAAAGAACAACAGTTTGTTTTCAAATTGTCTCTTCAAATTCTCTTTTTTTCTTATCACCAACCATTTTTCTCAGACTTCTTAAGAAAATGAATTGTAATTCAAATTGTAATTCAGATTTTATGTTGCAAATCCGCACATGGACAACACATTTCTAGAGACATCCAGTGAGTGTTAAAGTTGCTCCATCACCAAGATGAAATATCAGTATTAGACAAGAAGGAAAACAAACTAGTGATGAATGAGAAAAAAGATACATGGTGAGTTCTAATCCAAGTTACAAGTTTGGGCAGTGTAATAAGTAGATCTAGCCCAAGTAAATTAAACCTGAGTAGTCCTGGCCAACACTTTTTACTAATTAATAATGGGTATAGACCAGTGAAGACAAATTAAGGGCTCATGTTTACCTCTTGAAAAAGTGAAATTATTTGTGTATTACTGCGAAATTAGAGGAAATGGAAACAAAGGCCAGATCTTTTTTATATTATTATAGGACAACACTGTGGCTGAGTAAGTGATAAGAAATGTACTTAATGATTCTATTGAATCCTTTGTTCTCAAATCAATGCCTTGGTTATTATAGACAGTCTATGTAGGAGACTATAACATACTTAATAATGTTTACTAAGCAAATAAAAAGATACATTGTGATACTTTTATAATTAATACCCTTTGATGCAATAACAGATGATAAAAGTTAAGTAAACTACTTACTAGGAGTAAAAATTAAAATGTTTGCTCATTAGATGATCTGTGAGAGAAATTGGCCACCATATTTATAAGCTATTAAATCACTTTCTTTTACTTGCAAGAAACCTTTGCAATAACCAGGCCCAATGTTTTCACATGAAAAGCTATTTGTTATGGTTAAATTATTCTAAACATCAAATATTAATAAAAAATAATATAATGTACCTCATATATCACCATCCAGCTATTAACATTAATTACATCTTTAATTGCATCTAGTGATTTTCATAGGTAGTATTTTTCATTTTTGTTTATTTCTAAATATTATGTAAGCATCAAAATGATCCATAAATGATTCAGGTGTAGATTTTAAGTTTTAAAATTTATATGTTGTTTACATATGCGTCTTTTTGCTTTTAACTGTTATTATTACTGATTTGTAATTTTAAATTTAATTACGATAAGGAAATATTATCTGTACCATGTTGGTTCTTTGAAATATCTGAGACTATTTTACAACCTAGTAGGAGATGAATCTTCATAAACACTTCATGTGAACTTGAAAAGAATGTTTATTCTCTATTTTATATATGCCCATTAGATTACAGGTTATTAGTGTTTCTGTTCAAAGTTTTAAATTTTTACTTGTTTCTTTGACTGGTAAAGGTATGAATATATTAAAGTCCCTTCTGATTTTAGATTTCTCAATTTCTCTTTATAATACTAGTTTTAAAAATAACTTATTTTAGGGCTACCAGTTCATAATTATTATGTCTTTGTTTCTTTTAATGTGTGTTGGTATGATGCGTAGTGTGTTAAAATAGGCTGTATAATTCTGTAATGAGAAACAATCCCTAAATCAATGTCCTACAACAGTAAAAAGATAAAGTTTGTTCATATGATGTTACATGTTCAATAGGAGGTGATCTCCTTAAGGTTTTATCTCAGTACTTAGCCTACTTCCATGAGGACCACAGCAGCGGGAAAATAACATGACTTGTGCAATGGCTGCTTTTATTTTGGTAGTGCTAGGTATGAGACTTGGAGTCTCATGCAGTCACTTATGCTAGGCAAATGCTTTACCACTGAGCTATGTCCTCAGTGTTCTCTCTCTCTCTCTCTCTCTCTCTCTCTCTCTCTCTGTCTCTCTCTCTCTCTCTCTGTCTCTGTCTCTCTCTCATGTACCTGGCTCATTCTGAGAGAGAGAGAGAGAGGGAGAGAGAGAGAGAGAGAGAGAGAGAGAGAGAGAGAGAGAGAGAGAGAGAGAGGACGCTATTGAGTTGTCCAGGCTGGACTTGAACTTGCTATTCTCTTGCCTCAACCTTCCAGGAAGCTAGTATTATAGGCTTGCACAATAGACCTTAAAGCTTCCACTTGGAAGTTACACTTCCTTTCTGCTAACATTTTATTTGTCAAAGCAAATCATAAGGTCACAACTATTACTAAGGGGCAAGAGAATGCTATTTTACCATGCGTCTGAAAGGAGAAATAACCAAAACTGTTTGGCAAAGAGTACAATGTGTAAAGTCCCATATAATTCTTAGAAAAACCAAAAATAGTAGCTGATAAGTATAAAAGAAGAAAAGAGAACAAAAAGGCATAACATGACCCTTTCTCTATCATGTTTCTGAACCTAAGGTGGCCCTGAGCTGTGGGGATGGGATAACGCTTTGAATTTATTAGAGAGTAAAGTTTTGATTCATGTTTGCTTTTCTATGTGCATAATGGGTATCCAGATTCAGGGCCTTCTACGTGCTAGGCACACACCGTATGACTTAAGTACATTTCTGTCCCGAAACATGATTTCCCTGTTGTCAGAAAATGATTGAAAAAGCAGAGGCTTCCAGAAGTATTATCTAACTAAGAAAGAAGAGACAAATTAATTCTGACCAACAGTGGTGGAAGAAAAATAGATTTGCTCCCTATTAGCATATCCAGTTAAATACACTGATTACATATTTCTAACTATGCGTTTTACTAATAAAGTCTACAGTTTTTCAATATTTCTGTTTTTCCCCAGTCTAGAATTTAAGTGTTGTTCACTAAACACCATCTCAGTCTGGTTGTTGCTTAGAGTTTTGTCTCTCTCCTAACAAACAAATACAAATTAGGATGTAAACAGAGCAACTTTATTGATTTCATGATTCCTTTTTAATTTGTTGAATAATTTTTCCTTACCACTAAAACAGCATTTAGATTGACTTCCAGTTTTTATAATTAGTATTATGTAATAAAAAGTCCTATCACATTTAGCCTGAAAATGCATTCATTTAGTACTTCAGAACACGTAATCAGTATATGTATCAAAACTACTGTGATCTAGTGTTATAAAACACCTCAACTCAGGCCCACTTGAGTTTTTGGAAGTACCGGATTTGGCAGGAGTCATGGTTAACCACTTTCTCTTCCCATCTACTTATAGTCTGGCTCCTAGGGATGAGAGGAATTAGGAGAAAGGGCAGAGTCATAAATTCTTGGTATAAGTGCCCTCTGGTATTGCTTATCTCTAGATATGGCCTGTGTACAATTACTAACCCTTTCCACTTAAGTTCTATGGGTTTTGCAGAGACTGTACCAATGGGGACTGCTGACTACAGCTCCCTTGGCAGAAGTTTTAGCTGCAAGTGCTTAGCACTCACACAAGTCTTTCATGAGTAATTACCGTAATTGAACAAATATTGTTTGCAATTAGCATGGACAGTCCCCAACTTATGATGGTTTCACTTAGAGTTTTTCTACTTTATAATGGGATATAAGCGATGTCATTCAGTAGAAACCCTACTTCTAAGTTTGAATTTTGTTTTCCTCCAAAGCTAGTGATATTTCAACACTATCCCTTCATGATGCTGGATAGCAGCAGGGAGCTACCTCCTCCCACAAACTAAGTGATCACGAGAGGAAACCAGCAATGTTCTATAGCAGCAATGGTGAACATTTTAGAGACCAAGTGCCCAATCGAAAACCCACTTATTTATCACACAGTGTCAGCACTGCAATTAAACCTGAATACTGAGGTTTTGGTTTAGAGAAAACAACTCATACATTAACATTTTTGTCTTAAATGAAGAACAAATAACATGCATGCCATAGATTTGCCACCACTGTTCTTATAGCTGGAGTTGGCAGTAGATTAGGTATATTAAATGTATTTCTGATGAAAGAGTTTCAATTTATGATGGGTTTTGGAACATAAACCCATCATAAGTTGAAGAGCACCTGCCTTTTTCTCTGAGTGAATAAATTAAGTAAACTGGTGGCACAGCGCTTGACAACTCACAGCTACATTTATCTGACATTTGTTTTCTTAATTGTACATCCATTCTAGCAGCTCATATTGTGGAAAAATAATCCACACACCACAGCTGAAAATAACTAAACTCCAACCTATTCAATATTTCATTGAAGATGCTTATGTAATTTAAAATATATTTCTGCTGTGCAGCTATAGATAAAGAAGAAAGATATTTGAAATTCCAACTCTATTTAGATCTTCTTTACCTCCTTGGCTGTATGTCAATGTCCTGGGCCATATTTCTAACTCAGTGTAAGAAAATCCCTTAAATAATAAATATACAAGTATAAAAAATATGAACAAAAGCCCTACTCTTAAAATCAAGTTAAATTATGTAGTCAGAGATTGGCAAACAACAAACCACAGGCCAAATCTCCCCTTCTGCATATTGCTGTTTGGTCTGTGAGATAAGGATTCAAAAATTAGTTTTAGATAGTTGAAAAGTTATTAGGAGAATACTTTGTGGCATACAAAAATTATATGCAATTCAAATTTTGACATCCATAAATAAAATGTTATTGAGACCCAGTCACCTTCATTTATTTACTATTGCTCTTGGGTGTTTTTGTGCTATAGTGGCAGAGCTGAGTCGTTGTGACAGAGTCTATATGACCTTCAAAACATAAAAAATTCACTATCTGGCCCTTTAGAGAAAACATTTGTTGATCTTTTGTGTAAGCTATCAGTTTTATTCAATTGCAGTGAAATACTGTTCAGATAATGCATCCTTCTAAAACCGTCTGCAAAACAAATTGAGATAATGCCATAAACACCACATTGTTTCTGTCTCAACTCCATGTTCAGCAAACTTTTTTAGTTACCCACCAAGATTCCTTAGGCCTTATGATTTTAGAACCTCTGGTCAGTGTCTGATGGCTGATATTTGGATCTCTGTGTCCAATGGATTTTTACCAGAACTGTGAAAGGCTGCTCTGCCTACTCATGAAGGGCAGTCTGAAAATTCCAGGTAATTAACAGCGTCTCTGACCTAGCGGCCCTTAGCTGATGAATCAGACAATTTAGTGTATAAAATTTCAGTTGCATGGACCATTGAATGGGCTAATTTGGAGGTGTTTTTAACAGTGTTTCTCAAAGTTTCTCTCTGAGATTAAGTTCTAATTGCTAGGGGCTGGAGATTTAGCTCAGTGGCAAAGCGCCTGCCTGGCAAGCACAAGGTCATGAGTTCGGTTCCCAGTACCGGAGAAAGAACAACAACAACAAAAATTCTAATTGCCCCGTACAGCAGCTAGCTCAGTAATGAAACATTTTCATTACTTTTTCTTTCCAGTATTATTTCTCTACTTCTCTACAAGTATTCCCTGCACTCCCACCCATCTATGAACAAAATACTTGTATTGGAGCCCATGTCTGAGAATCTGCTTTGAGAACCCAAATTAAGACACCACACCTTTAGACAAGGTATAGCTTCTAACACTGGCTACATAGCCTCAAAAATCGTTCTCAGACAGCAAGGCATCTCAGTTTTAGCGTCATTGCTATAATTTTAGCAATGGAGGGTGAGTAAATATGAAGGTAGAGATCATGATGTAAATCAAAAAGACACTTAAAACACAACATTAGATGAATTAATGCTAAAAATATCTTTCACATATCTGTTCTTTTTAGCCAGGTATCCTAAACACTTCCTAAATTCTAACAGTTATTCAAAATATTTCACACATTTTTAAAAAATTGTTTTTAATTGATGCATAAAAACAAAATTGTACATAGTAATGGGGTACCATGTAATGTTTCAATACTCGTAAACATTATATAATGTTTAAATCAGTTTAAGCATAACTATCTTCTCAGACATTCACCATTTTTCTAATTTGTTTCTAAGCCTCTAATTAGAATTTCCACATTAGGATGGTGAAATTGAAGAAGGCTAAACCAAATTACTAACATTCTGTACATTTTCTTGAAAGGTAGATCAAAAGAAAAGGGCAAAGATAAAAATAATTATGGCTTTAAAGTTTGATATTAAAGGATTTTATACTGTATAAATCTAAGTTGTTAGACTGGCTTCTAGAAAATGGAACAAGTTAGAGAAATCCCAGTGTACTATGGTGTTATACAAACTCCAATTCAAATTTTTAGGTCTTCTACTTATAAACTATGCTTTTGGGTAAGTGCCTTTGTAGAGATTTAATTGCATATATATATATAAAGCAAGAAGCAGTGATTCATAGCTGTGAGGATTAAATGGGATAATGTGTGTTCAATAAATGACAGATTTCTAATTTTTATTTCCCTAACAGTTCATTTTTCAATAAGATACTGTGTTGGATACAAATTCTCACATTTCCCACAGTTATCCCAGTCTCATGTAGATGAGGGTCTGACCTCCTACTGGAACAATTATTGGCTCTTATGCAGACTAAGGAATTAAACCTCTTTGTCCTGTCCTGGAGCTTACAGACCTACACTCAAATAGCAGAATGTCATGATGTTTGTCACTCATTAGAGAAATACTTTAGATTGCCTGCCAGTCATCTCTTTTTGTAACCACAACAAAAATAAATGACATCTAGGGAAGGTAATCAGTTTTCTACCTTTGGAACTGGGAAAATCTGTATTCCTCTAGTTGGTGTCAATACTCCTTTCTGGTAGGATCAGCTGTTTCCTTTCTTGCATTTTCCTCTTTGCTTTGACCTTTAGGGATTTAGTCACACACACACACACACGCACACACGAGCATCCTCTTTCCTCAATCAAGATTCTACATTTTCCATTTTGTTAATGTTGTTTATATAATTTTTAAAAAGCTACCTCTTTTTCAGGGGGAGAGCTTGTGATGATTCAACTCAGGGCTTTTCCACTATGCTGCCAACCCGACTCTGTTCAAAGCTCAGAAGACCCTAATACTGATAGAATGTAGTCAGTAAACAGCAAGCTCTGCAGGTTTCTGTTGGAAAGAAGAACTACACTGGCAGTTGAACGCCAGGCTATTCATGTTATGTTTTGGCAGAAAATTTGTCAGTATTTTGCTCATGTCTTAGTTACCTTATTCTCATTGCTGAAACAAAATACCTGATACCCAAAGTTAAGGAAGGAAAGGTTTATTTGGGGTTAGGTTTAGGGTTAGGGTTAGGGTTAGGGTTAGGATTAGAGGGTTGGGTTTATTTAGCTTACAGTTTGTGGAGGTTTGAGTCCATAATCAGATGGCTCCTAGGCCAGATAGTGTGGCAGAGGGGCAACAGTTCATGGCAGTGGAAAATACCAAAAATAAGAAGAGCAAAAGGAGAGAAGAAAGCCTCTTTTCCATCCCTTGTACTGTATGCAGGCTACCCATCCTAGGGTAAGTGTAGCACTCGCACACACAATCTGAGCACTGGATAATGAACCAATAACAAACTCTACATTCAACTGCCTTGGAAAAACCTACCCCCATGACTGCATGAGGCTTTGGGGTGACATCCTGACAGAAACCTTAACAGCTCATGATCAGAGACATTGCAGGAAACTAAGATTAAGGGTGATGGACCCTTAATCTGACCAAAAAAAGTCAAGACACTCTAATGTTGAAGCAGTGGCATGGCAACTGCTGGAGGCTTTTAGCCAGCTCTACATTGACAATTTAGAGCAAATGTCCCAGCAGAATGATTTTTAAAAGTTTTTGAGTTTGGTCAGAAAGGACACTCTGGTAAAGTTGCCACTTGCAAAGATAGAGTACAGGAGAACATGGTTGCTAAAAAGATTTGCATTAAAAGGCCAAGTATTTTGTAACAGAACAATAGAAAAAAAATGGCCTAAGAGCATCACAAGAACCAGCAGGACTCCATTCTTTGAAGCCTTAAGATTGCAAATCTGAAAGACTTTGCTTTGAGAAGAGAGTCCCCAGACACTATGATCCAGAATGGTGGAGGCCTAGGGAATTTGTTCCTAATCCTTGGCTTGGTCATCCAGGTATTGAACTCTTACAGCAGAGAGAGTAGGAAGCTTGGCTACTGCTCCAGCTGACAGCAAACCTTGGCATCATTCATATGATGCTGGCTTTAGGTGCATGCAGAATGCAAGAGTTGTCAGATTAGGAAGGCTTCCACCCAGATTTCACAAGAAGACCTGGAAAGTCAGGCAGTGTGCACCTGAGAGGGCAGTGTGTGGAGCTATGAGTGTGAAGCTGGAAGTGCAGTGGAGACCCTAGAAAATTGGGAAAGACAAAAACATGGATTGCCTGAGGACAACACTAAGGCATGAGCAATGTCAGCTCAAGAAGCTATGAGGGTTACAAATCACTGGCAGTGCTATTGTAGGACAGGGGCCACTTGAGACCTTTGGAGTTCATATCTTGCCACAGCTTGTCCTGGGTGCTGGATGTGGAGATATGGGATTTAATGTTTGCCCTGCTGGATTTTGGTCTGGCTTTTGTCCCATTTCTTTCTACCTGCTTTTTTGTACCTTTTCAAATGGAAGTGTTTACCTTGTCCAATTGTATGTTGGAAGTGTTTAATTTTCTTTTCTTTATAAATCTCAGAGGAGACTTTGGACTTGAACTTTTCAGCCATGCTGATGATATAGGAGAAACATAACTCCCAACCTGCTAGATTTCAGGTGTGCCAAGTTCATGTCCCATGAAATCAAAGAATGAATTTCAAAGGACAAAGGAGGTTAAGAGTAGGAAAGATTTATTGGGGAACAAGAATAGCTCCTGAGAGACAGGAGGGGTCCTGAGTGGGCTGCCACCAAGGTCATTTCTCTGAGAATGTTTTATTGGGAAAAATCACGAGGTGGGTACAAAATCATAGGCTGGATATAGTATGAGTCAAACTGTAATCAACCAGTAAGATCACAAGTATAGCCACTTAGCTAAAATGGATCCAGTAGGGAAGCAGGGCACATAGCAAGGGCATATAGACATCATTAACCTTGGCTTATCTATGACTTCTAAAATAGGAGAAGGGATGGGCCCAAGTGTTCTGGTCATTCACCTAGGTGTCTAATGTATACCTGGACTGAATGGACAGGGTAGTACCAAAGACAGTATAATTTCAAGTTTCCACTCATCCTTTAGGAAAGTGTCTAAATCTGGCCACTGTGATTTTAATTCCAAGGCCTTGCCTTCTTCAGATGTGCCAGTAGCCACAATTCTGATGTCTGCACCTTTTACTGACTTCCTTGAGAACTCAGTTGATTTCTGACTGTATATTAATTTTATCTAATTAGCTACCTATAATGCTGAAACTATTAGGACTTTGGTGATTCTTAGAGATGGACTAAATGTATTTTACATAAAGGAATGCTCATGAGTCCTTTTGGAGCCAGGGGTGGAATGATATGGCTTATATTTACATGTCTCAACAAAGAATTATGTACTCATATGTGGAACTTTTGGAATGTGGCTGGATCGTGAGTATATAATATTGGATCACGGATGTATAATACTGGATTATTCACTGATGGGTATGTAGCTGGGTATGACGTTGAGAGGTAAAGCCTGGTGGAAAGTGGTGGACCACTGTGCATGTGGACTGGAAGGGTATTTTATATATACCTTCTCCTTACTTAATTACACTGCTTCCTGCCTGCCATGACCCTCTGCCACACTGCCCTGCCTTTGAGCCAATTGACTATGGACTGAAACCTCCACAAATTGTCAGCCATAATAAACCTTTTCTTCTTTAACTTGTTGGTATTGGGTATTTTGTCTCAGTAATGAGAAAGTAATTAAGACACAAAGGTCCTAAGGCTGGAATATGCCTAGCATTTTCAAAGAATAGCAAAGAGTGCATTGTGAGTGAAAGGTAACAGGCAAGGCAGAAGTAGTCAGATTTAAACTCAAAAAGATCAAAAAGGAACATGATTATGGAAATCTTTTTTTTTTTTAAAGATAAAAGGAGGGAAACATTAACAGACATACAACATTTTACAACATATCACAAGCACAGTACAGACAA
>NW_004955516.1:1918035-1944557 GCF_000276665.1 Chinchilla lanigera | reverse complement strand
TGTTATAGCTAAATCTTGGAAACAACCCAGATGCCCACACTCTGAGGAATGGATAAAAATGTTGTGGTGTTTTTATCAAATGAAATATTACTCACTTATTACAAAAGATAAACTCGAGGCTTTTGTAGGTAAATGGATGCAACTAGAGACCATACTCCTAAGTGAAATAAATCATATCCACACATGTAAACATCATTTTGTCTCCTTGGTGTAGGAACCTGAAAGACTAGGTAAAACTCAAAACATGCAATAGATGATAGGAAAGGGAAAGAAATTGCACAAAAGAAGGAATGGCTGGGATGAGGGAAAAAAGAAAAAAGAAAGAAGGCAGGCAAAACATAGATGTATACATATGAATAGCTGTGATGACTGTATTGGTGTTGTCTGATGGTGTATTGAAATGAACAGTTAATGCTCACATTTTTTTATGTTCTGATCGACTTTGCATGGTCATGTCTGGTGGTCTGAGCAACTGATTTGAAAGTAACACTGTGCAATGGAATTACAATGGTGATCTCCTACTATCTTGTCTAGTGAAACTGCGTATTATCTCTAAGGTTTTATTGGAGAATTATTTTTTTATTCTCTTTAATGGTTTCAGCAATCTTTAATTCTTACATCTGATAATCTGAGCAATGTAGCTGAGGATAGCGATATGCAATGTAAGAATCAGTGTTGATTTGTGTTAATTTGTCTTGAGATCGTGTATCACTTCCATTCTTTTTGCTTTGATTTGTTTATGTTCGTGATACCAGTATGCTGCTACTGTTCTATTTTGTTTGTTTGTTTCTCATGTACTATTCCCTTTAAAATAAAATTTAAAAGAAGTTCCTGCACAGCAAGGGAAATAGCTAACAATATGAAGAGACAATCTACAGGATGTGAGAAAATATTTGACAGCTGCTTTTCCAGCAGATGGTTAATATCTAGACTACATAAATAACTCCAAACTTAATGGCAAAAATCAAATAGCCTAATCAATAAACAACCTAGTGAAATGAACAGGTAATTCTCAAAACAAGTATAAATTTTCAATAATTATATGAAAAACATGTTCAACATCTTTATCCATTAGGGAAATGTAAACTCCACTGAGATTCACCTCACCCACCTCAGAATGGGCATCATCAAGAATACAAAAAGTTGGTGAGGAGGTGGTAAAAATGTGTCCCTTCTACACTGCTGGTGGGAATGTAAATTAGTACAGACACTAAAGAAATTCCTGTAGCTATTTCCCAAAAAACTAAAAATAGTGTTACTATTTGATCCAGCTATGCCACTCCTTGTTATATACCCACAGGAATTAAAGTTACCATGCTATAGAGATACCACATATTAATGTTTATTGTAGCACAATTCAAAATAGCCAAGATATGGATAATGAAAATGTGATATTATACACAATGGAATGTTATTCAGCCATAAAGAACAAAATTTTGTCACTTGCAGTAAGATGAACGGAATTAGAGTTCATCATGTTAAGTGACAAAAGTTATACTCAGAAAAACAGATATCACATGTTCTGCCTGATATATAGAATCTAAAAAAGATGACATGACAGTAGAAAGAAATGGTTAATATAGGAAGGAAAAAAATGGGGCGGATGTAAGGGAGAATAATGGAGGGCAATTAAAATAGCAATAGGCCTGGTGTGTAGGTCAAGGTAAAGTGCTTGCCTAGCATGTGTGAAGCCCTAACTTCACTATCCAGAACTGTAAACACAACAACAACAACAACAACAACATCATCGTTATCAACAACAACCCAAAACAATGATAGAGTGTGGGTTTAGGATATTGAGATGTTAGTAAGGCAGGTCAAAACCCAAAGCAGAACAATAAAACTCTATTTTTATTCTGAAGAAGGGAAGCTAGTGAAAACACTTCCCTCTTGCCGTCTGCAAAACAAAGGGATGGTCAGTTTTCCTCAGCACCCTTGCTGTTCTGAGGGCAGCTGTTTCAAGACAGTGCCAAGCTCAGATGGAAGTATGTGTTTAGGAAGGATACAGAGGCAAAGCAGAGCAGGGGAAAAGAAACTCGCATTTAGGGTTAGAATATTTGGATTATCTCTTGACTTTTCAATGAGTTTTATACTTTGGAAGCAGCCTCTTAAACTTTGCTCCAGCCCCAATATCAATAATTAGAAATTTAATAATGTCATTTATCTATCTAAAGTCTTTAAGGTGCTAAAAATCATGAAGGAAATGGGGTTAATGTTCCTCACATTGTAGTACGCCTTCTGTAACTAGACCCTGCCTCTTCACTGTCATCACACTTCTGTACCCTCCACCCAATTACTAAGAGCTTATGAATACCAAATTGTCTGAGATTTCCTCATGAAATCTTAATCCAGAGGACACACTGTTTCCTTCTTTCTTCACCAAATCTATTTATGTTTAAACTCCATGACTCAGCTCAGCTGTCATCTCCAGAAAGTTTTCAGTGTATCCTTCAGTTGGGCTGAAACCCTCTCACTGGTATTTCCTTGCTATAGCACTTTGTATTATGATGAAAAATATGTGTAATCCAAGACTACGAGGGCATGGCCTCATAGTGTCTTGTTGTCTGTGTATCTCTAGGCTCATCACAGGGACAGTAGTCACTCGATTAAAAAATTGTACTAACCTAACCATCATTAATCAAGGGAAAGAATATTTGTCTGATGCCTCATGTTACTGGCAAGCACAAGTTAAAATTAATATAACACATATAAGGAAGCATGGAGGAATGAACATTAATTTAATGCTTAATGTATTTATTGCCACATTCAGTGCCCAAGTATTTATTGAATACCAACCATGTACCTGGAACACTGGAGACATAACAGAAAACACAGTAAACCAAGTCCCTCTCTCATGGAATCTGTACTGCAGGAAAGAAACACAATTTAGAAATAAATAAATATATACCACATTATGTGAAGAGAGAGAATAAACAGAAACAGCAATGAGAGCACATCGAGATAGATAAGGGTACTATTTTAAATAGAGTAGCCAGTGAGGGACTGTTTGATGAGGTGATAGTTTGGCCTGGAGGGAAAGAAGGAGCACACCATTTGCTAATATTTGTAATACTGTTCTAGGCAAAGAGTGCATCAAGTGTGAGAGCCTGGAAACAGGACAATGCTTTCCTTGTTCAAGGAACAACAAAGAGCCTAGTAGGGATGAGGGGCACTAAGTGAGGGAAAGTCTGGTACGAAATGAAAGAGTAAATTTGGTGAGGAGACTAGATGACTATGGTACCTTGAAAAATATGAGCAGGGCTTGGCTTTTAAGTGAAATTGAAGTCACCAGTGGAAAGGAGCAAGGAACAGACAATATCTGATTTATGCTTAGAAGGTTTCCTGGGGTAAGTTGGAATACATGGAGAGCAAGCACAGTTGCCAGCAATCAGATGTCATAGCATGAACTGAGGAAGGCAAGGTCATACTAGGGATGTCATTAGAAGACATGGCCAATAGGATTTGCTGATAGCTTGAATGCAAAAGAAAGAAAGATGAATTAAATATGCCTGTAGGATTCTGAGCAATTAGAAGATTGGAGTTGCAGTTTATGAGATGTGAGAGGCTACAGAAAGGTTAGCTTGGGCCAGGCATGGGTAGGTGATGACAAGTCTGGTGAACTAATGTTATACCATGGTTATATGCTGATGGGAGTCATGCAGCAGAAAGTAAAAAAGAAAATCATATAGGAGAGTAGCAGATTGCTGGAGTGATGTCTGTAAGATTACAAGAGTGGAAGAATTCCATGTTGGCCTTAGATAAGAGCATGAGCAGTATCAGATATTGCACTGGGGGCTTAGTTCTAGTGAAATACTGCAAAAACATAACACGCCAATAGGAACAACTTTATTAACTAGATTTATGAATGTTATAACTATTGTATTCTTTGGGGTTAACTATATTTTTTAGTTGAACTAGTTCAATGAATTAAATTGTCTAAAAGGCTATTGCAATGGCATGATATTTATTGTATTTGTGCTCCTTGGAGTCATCCTTTGCTGCAGCACTGCAAAATTAAATATCATTGACCTTTTCAATATTATATTCATGTTTATGGTCTCACTAGATCCTCTAGGTGAAGTAGGCATTATAATCCCTATTTTATAGATAAGAAGACAGAGGCCCAAAATACTGAAGGTTAATCAAAAATCATATAGGATGTTAGTGAGAGAATTAGGGCTAGAAAGTAGGTTTTCTACTTTCTGACACCTCAGAGCTCCTCCTACTAATTGGGTTCTCAATAATATTCTGCACCTGCCTTCTTGGCCTTCTGACCCAGAAGAGACTTAAAAGGGGCTTTTCTCTGGCTACTTTGCCTCTTACCTAATTCACTGATTATAGTGAGCCCTTCCCAATTCTCATCGTAGCCCAGGAAGTTTGTATTTGTAATTCCATGAAAAGTTATTGGAATTCTAGCATGTTAATTCCAATCTATCAGTTCCAGTGCAAACCATGGTGAGAATAAAGACACTAAGGCATATTTGTAGTTATGGGGAGCCACGGGGTCCCAAGTCCAGCCACAATGATGGCCATCCAGAACAAAGACCTTGACCCAAGGCCAAACCCAGGTTTTATTCATTCATGAAGAAGGGAGTGGCTTGAGATTGAGTGACTGTGAGAACCATGGGAAGGTGTGTGCCAAGAGCTGGGCTAGGTAGGAGGCCTGAAATCACCTCTGCAAATGCAGAGAGAAGGATATGCCCAAAGAGTAATCTGCATAACACAACTGAGATAGTATCTAATGTTTTGGGTTCAGTGGTTCAGCTATGATGTGTAGTGTTTGAAGCCCCAGTAAGTCATAGCCTCTATTCCCAAGGCTTGATCCCAGCCCACAGCATGGAGCATTGGCTCACACATCCTGTCTCATCTGGGCTCACTTGTGGGAACAATGAGGGGTCCAGGGAAACAGGCTTGCCATCTCTAAAGATTATCATCATCAGCACATCAGCTAGACAGATATGCATTGCTTAAAGCGAATTGAAAGGGATAAGGAAAAGTCCTAGCCAGCTCTGCACATTCGAATACATGGAAATAGGGTTAGGCTCAGCCAAAATGGAGGCATTCGCTCCTCTTTCAAAGAAAGTTGCCTAGGTGGTCCTCCACATCTGATTTCCCCCACTTTCTTTCCTTCCTCATCCTCATCTTCCTCCTCAGTATAATAGAAAAACCTTATATCCTTCCCTTCAGAAAGTGCTTAATTATGGGGAGAAAGAATTGGCTTCTTGTCAGCATGCACAAGAAATTCCATCTCTCTATTTCCCAGGAAAGAAAATCAACCTGTTTCCATGATTTTTTCTGACATCCTGGTTTACTGATCCTGGTCCACACCCAGAGCATTAAAGAAATTGATTTTTCAGGCAGACTAGATAAGCAGAGAAGCTTTCACGTGCTTATTTATAGGTTATATTGAAGACTTTACTTCTCTCTTTCCCTTTCCTTTCTTCTCCAAGGACATTTAAAGGGGTTGCAGACTTCATATTATCAAACGTGGCAAAAACAAATTAATGAGACAAAAAATGAAGGAAAAATAAAGAAATGAGGATTACATGACCTTGGATATTACATTTCAAGCCCTGAAAACCCTATGTACCTTATAAAGGTAGCCTGCACAGTTGGTTCAGAGATCAGCAGCCAACCAGAGGGGCAAACATGAGCAGTACAATACCACAGGTGTCCATGAGATTGTGAAAAATCAGTTTCTCATAGATGTGGCTTTCTCTTGTACTAGTATGTAAGAAAAGCTTGTCCCAGAAGCTATTTAAAAAGGCCATTTGGAAATAGAATAGATGAACTCCTCATAATATCCTCACAGTGAGTAGAGCAGTATTTTCTAAGGCCAGAGGAGAAGGAATGGGGGAAGAGAGGAGGGAAAAGAAGGCGAGAGTATAATGGTATAACATCTTAAATTAATTCAGTTCAGTAATAGGAACTTCTGAAAAGACATCACAAATTGATTCAGGTGAAAAGCTTTTTCGTTAGTCTGATTTAAATCATTTCTCAAATTTTTTGATCCCAGGACTGCTTTACACACTTAAAATTATTGCGAACTCTAAAGAACCTTGGTTTATGTGAGTTTTATCTCTCAGTGTTTACTCTATTAAAAGTTAAAATGATGGCTTTAAGAAATATATTTAAAATGAATAAACCCATTGTATTTTCACATATTTGCAAAAAAACCCAAAAAAGTTAGTGAGAAGAGTAGCATTGTTTTATATTTTGGCAAATCTCTTCAATATCTGACTTGAAAGGTACTTTGTTTCTCATATTTCTTTCTGCATTCTAGCTGAGATACATTTTGGTTAAATTATAAGAAGGAAGTCTGATATCATCCTGTATGTCATTAGAAAAGGAAGCAGTATTTTGAGGGCCTTTTCTGACAATTCTGAATACTCCTCTGATAATACAGCAAAATATGACAAATGGCTATTTCTTCAAGTTTTAGTTGCCATGTGGAATCTGAAAGGATATGAATGAATTTTTCATTGCTGTTACATTACAATCTATTGCTGTATCTTTTAATGGATCTTTTACACATGAATAATTTTGCAATAACACATGTTCATTTGGAAAATACTGGTTCACTGAGTTAAGTAGATCTAAATGTAGATACATTTGATTATACTATATATCATTTGTTAGTATCATCATCAATCTCAGAAAAATCTTTAAGTACTGGGATGCTGTCAAACTCACAGGTGCAGATACAAGTTTTCCAAATTTCCAATTCTCAACTAAAAGCCTAAATTTTATCACTGCAATACTCTTAGTTGTTTTCCTTAAGGTGAGAGGCTTCTTTTGTTTACTCTGAAGAAAATGTCTGCTACAGTACATAAATCTGAATAATCATAGTTTACTAGTTGTTCTTTCAACTAAAAATGGTGAAGAAAAAAAGAAACTAGCTTAGCTCAAACCCCGTTGCACAAGTACTTTTTGTGGAGACAACCATCATACTTCAGTGTGCAGTGGAAGTGCTTTCTTCGTGCTTTTCATTTCAGCACACAAAGTGTTCTGTGCACTTGATGGTTGAGATTTAATAAAACGAATACTTTTCCCTAAACATCAAGGTCATTCTTAAACAAAATTTCCCTTCTGCTTTTGTTTGCTTGTTGTTTTGCTTTGACATTGTCGTCTTTTGTTGTGAGGGTGTCTTGTGCTGTGAGGGAGAAGATGATGATGACTAGAATAGTTGATGTCACTCTGTTGGTCCCTGCTCGGGTGCCAGCAGTCGATCATTGCATTTGCACCATCACAGTAAAAAAGGCTATATTAGTCATATGGTAATTAGTAAAATTACAGATTAGTACATACTTAGTATAATTAATCCTTTTATTGATATCCAAACAGCACCGACCTTGTAAACCTTCTGAAAAATTCTCCATAGAACGCTCTTTGAAAACTGCTTAATTTAAGGAAAGGATGTGCTGCATATTTATCAAGTAATTATATACATATGTAATAAGGCTCAGATGGTACAATATAAGGAATTTTTAATTAAACTTTATATTTTGAGATCATCACATATTTCCATGCACTAGTTAGAAATAATCAGAAGAGATCCTGTGTACTCTATGTAGTTTCTCTCAATGGTAGCATTTTCCAAAAGTACAGTATAATAAATATCAAACTGTATCACTGATAATTATAATCAAGATATAGATTAGTTCTGTCCACACAAGGATAGAACTACACACAAGGATTCCTTCTTTGTATGGCCCTTTATAATCACACTAAGTTTCCTCCTGCTCACTGCCTCCCACCTCTCATCCCTGGCCATGACAACTATTAATCTGTTTTTAGAGGGGCTGCCAGGGTTCTCTGCCCATGCTTCAGTGGGTTTGATTCCCTACTGTGCTGCTTTAAAAGCTGTTCTTCTCACACCTTAAGGCTGGCCTTGACCTCAGCTGCCCAGAATCTTCCAGAGAACCCAGAACATGGTGGCTTCTGCTTTTCTCTGACACTAACCATAAGGATCTGTACATGAGGTCTCTTAAATGGAAATGGAATCTTTTGACATCGAACACAAAAACTGTACCATCCCCTGAACCACTGAGACTGTCAGGATGGAGTTGGAGCATGGGCTCTCCAGCACTGTCTGCTACCATCACCACAATTGTTTGAGAAAATAAGTTCAGGCCTGGCTTCTGGGAGTCTTGGCACAGACGTAGTGGTGGATGCCCAGCTTAAGAAACAGTTAACCAGATGAGGCTAAATGGACCAAACTGATCTAATTATATTTAATAATCTATTGTTATGAGCTAGTGACCTGCCTTTTACTTAATCTCCAATCATCCTTGCCTTAATCAGTTCTACTTGCAGAAATTAGAATTAAAAATTTTTTTCAAGTTTTTTTAATTTTAAAGTGAGTAGTAAATAAGAAATAAACAAATAAGCAGAACAGTAGCAGCATGCCAGTATCACAAACATAAACAAATCAAAGCAAGAACATTCAAAGTGATAGAGAGTATCAAGACAAAATAATAAGAATCAACAGGGGTTGTTACGTTACTTATCGCTATCCTCAACTACATTGCTCAGATCCACTGAGGAATGGATAAAAAAGATGTGGTATTTTTATACAATAGAGTATTAATCAGCTATTAAGGAAGATAAACTCGAGGCTTTTGTAAGTGAATGGATGCAGCTAGAGACCATACTCATAAGTGAAATAAATCGGACCCAGATGGGTAAACATCATATTGTCTCCTTGGTGTAGGAACCTGAAAGACTAGGTAAAACTCAAAACGTTCAATATATGATAGAAAGGAAAAGAAACTGCTCAAAGGAAGGAACAACTGGGATGAGGGAAAGAAGAAAAAAGAAAGAAGGAACGCAAAATATAAATATATATATGAATAGCTGCGGTAACTGTATTGCTGATGTCTGATGATGTATTGAAATGAACAGTCAATGATTACAATTTTTTATGTTCTCTTTTTCATTTTAAGTATTTTATTTTATGGAAAAAGATAAAACAAAATTTCATAAGAAAATAATAGGATAATAGCAGTTGATACATTGCATATTGTTATGTTTAAAGTACTTATTCAAAGTATGAGTGTGAACATAAAATTTCTCCAACTGATCATAAAATTTCTCCAGCTGATATTAGCACAAACCTTACTTTTCAATGAATTAAAAAACACTGTTAGTATAACAAACTTGCAGTTTTCCTTTCCTTCCCACCCCCTTTCCCTCACCCTAGTTCCTTTTTCATATTGAACAATTTCTTCCAATTTCACAATCTGTATAGTACATTTTAGACCTTATTTATTTATGCTTTCAGTTTCTCACACCAGGGAGACAGTATGATGTTTGCACATGTAAGCCTCACATATTTCATTTATGACTATGGTCTCATAAGTGGGTATTTGGGTTGCTTCCAGGATTTAGCTATTATAAATTGTACTTTTGTAAACATAGGTGTACATATATGGTTGTGGTATGATGTTTTTAATTCATCTGGGAAGATAACCAGAAGGGGAATAATGGAATAAAATGGGTCTTCTAATCCTAGTTTTTTGAGGAATCTTCATACTGATTTCCACAGTGGTTGCACCAGTCTACACTCCCACTAATAGTGGAAAAGTGTTCTTTTTTCTCCACAGAGCCTTCAGCATTTGTTATTGGTTGATTTCTTTCTTTCTTTCTTTCTTTCTTTCTTTCTTTCTTTCTTTTTTTTTTGTGGTACCTGGAATTGAACTCAGAACCTTAAGCTTGCCAGGCAAGGGTTATGCCATTGAGCTGTATCCCCAGACCAGTTAATTTCTTGATAATAGCCATTCTTTCAGATGTGAGACAGAATCTCAGTGTTGTTTTAATTTGTGTCTCTCAAATGACCAATGTTGTTGAACATTTTTTCATATCTTTATTTTCTATTTGTATTTCTTCATCTGAGAAGTATGTATTCATCTCACATGCCCATTTTTGAACTGGATCTTTGAATTTGGGTGGTCTGATTTTCTTCAATACTTTGTATGTTCTAGATATGTGTGTTGTTTGAGAGACACCTGGCTATCATTTTTCCCACTCTGGAATGCCTTTTCTCTCTGTTGGTGATTAGAATTGAACATTTAACAATGGTTTTGTGTTTCAACCAGCACCTCAGAATTCACAACACTTCAAAATCTCATCAAGGATCTTCACAAAGACAACAAGCCAATAAATGGCCTAAAGGTAGTGGTGATTTTTTTAGAAAATTTTGCTAAACAGGTCTTTGAAAAACAACCCAAAACTGTTGCCACTGGTAATAATCACCACATTGTGTTTATTAATAAAAATCTATTGTAATTTTCTGGTATTCAGTTCTGTAAGCTTCTCTAAAGGAAATTTTCACACAGCATCATTCCTTAGTAATACATCTACGTCACTGTATCTATCAATATCTTGTTCTCATTTATGGCTGAGTAGTATTCCATTCCTTGACTACAGCAGTTTGTTTATTCAACTATGATTTGAAAGGCATTTCAGTCATTTCCACTTTAGGACAATTGCAAATAAGATTCATATACAGGTTTTTGTGGTTGTTATTTTGTGGTTGTTAATGTAAGTTGTTATTTCCCTGAGACAAATGTCCCAAAATACGATTGCTAGGTAGTATGTTAATTGCAGGTTTGTACTTTAAAAAACTGTTAAATTGTTGCATGATTTACCACACACCGGTAAAGTATGAGTGATACAATCTCTCTGCCTTCTTGCCAGCTTTTAGTATAACTTTAATTTTTATTTTAGCCACTCTGGTTGGTATATTGTGATATATCATAACTTATTAACTTGTATTTCCCAAGTAAATGATAATGTTGAGTGCCTTTATGAGCTTATTACCATCTGTATGTAATTGTTATTAAAATCTTATTCATGTCTAACGAATATTATAATTAGTTTGGTTGCCTTTCTACAGGTGAACTTGGATAATACTTTATAAATTCTAGAAACCAGTCATTGCTTTTACATTTACATTTACATATAATATCTATTTTGAGTTAATTTTTATACTAGGCATGAGACAAATTGAGATTAATATTTTGCTGATGGAAGTCTAATTTCACTAGAATTATTTGCTGAATAGTTTTTGTATCTTAGTCACAAATCAGTTTGGTATATTAGTATAAGTCCAATTCTAGATTAAGGGATATACTATAGTTATGGGTTTATCACTCTGTCAATACCATGCTGTCTTATTTTTTATTATAAAGAGAATAAAAAATTAATAAAATAACAACAACATAGACAAACACAAAACAAAAGCAATAAAAATGATACAGGGCTTCAAAACAAAATTATAGGAATTAACCGTGGTTGTTATATTACATATTGTTATCTTCAATGCCGTTGCTCAGGTTACCAGATGTAAGAATACAATATTGATTAAACTACTAAAGAGAATTAAAAAATCATAAATAAAAAACCCATTAGAAATGATACAGAGCTTCACCAAACAGGATGGTAGGAATTCACCAATGGTTGTTATATTGCATATTGTTGTCTTCAAATTAGTTGTTCAGATTACCAGATATAAGTATGCAAACTAGGTCAAAAATTTAAGCATTAATTGTTCCTTTCAATAAAGTATTAGGCATCAGCAGTACAATTATCTGAGCTATCCTTCTTTTGTTTTTTTTTTTGGTACCGGGAATCAAACTCACGACCTTGCACTTCCAGGCAGGCACTCTCCGCTGAACTATATGCCCGGCCTGTATCCTTCTATATATATTTATTTTCCTTCCTTCTTTCTTTTTCTCCTTTCCTTCATCCAAGTTGTTCCTCCCTTTGAGCAGTTTCTTTCCCTTTAACAATATCTATTGTACTTTTTGTGTTTTATTTAGATTATAGGTTCTTACACTAGGGAGACAATACAATGTTTACATATATGTGTCTGATTCATTTCCCTTATAAGTACAGTCTGTAGTTGCATCCATTTACCTATAAAAGCCTCCAGTTTATCTTTTTTATAGCTGAGAAATAAACCATTGTATAACACTACCACATCATTTTTATCCATTCCTTCATTGATGGGCATTACAGTTGTTGCCAAGATTTAGCTATGACAAGCATGTATCTCTGTGGTATGGTGTTTTTAATTCTTCTGGGAAAATACCCAGAAGGGGAATAGTTGGGTTAAGTGGGTCCTCTAATCTTAGGTTTGTGAGGAATCTCCACACTGATTTCCACAGTAGTTTCACCAATCTACACTCCTACCAGCAATGGAGAAGTGTTCTTTTCTCCCCAGAGCCCTCCAGCATTTGTTAATGGTTGATTTCTTCATGATAGCTATTCTTTCTGGGGTGACATGGAATCTCAGTGTTGTTTCAACTTGCATTTCTCGATTGACCAATGATATTGAACATTATTTTGTGTATTTTTTGCCGTTTGTATTTCTTCATCTGAGTAGTAGTATTCATCTTAGATGACAATTTTGGATTAGGTCTTTGAATTTTGGGGACCTGATTTTTATAAATTCTGTATATGTTCTAGATAGAAGTCTTTCATCCAAGGGATAATTGGCTAAAATTTTTTCCCAATTTGAAGGTCGTCTTTTACACTGTCAGTGATTTCTTTTGATGTGCAAAAAGTTTTCAATAAAATGAGATTCTAGTTTTCATACTTTGGAGTATTTTCCATGCAGTTTATTTGTTCATGAACTCTCTACCTGCCTATGCATCTTCAAGATTTCTACCTACTTTGTCTTCCAGTAGATTTAGTGTTTCTGTTTAAATATTTAGATCTTTGATCCATTTAGACTTTAGTGCATGGTGATAGACATGCATCTAGCTTTAGTATAGAACATGTGGAGAGTGTTTCTCCAGCACCATTTATAAAAGATGCTACCTTTCTTTCAGTGTACGTTTGGAAACTTTGTCAAAGATAAGGTGGCTGAGTGTGTTTGTGGTTGTGGCTGTATCTTCTAATCTGAGCTTCAGGTCTGTTTTTTTTGCCAGTACCATTTGGATTTTATCACAGAACCTTTGAGTAAACATTCAAGTCAGGGATTATGATACCATTTGCCTTTCCATTGTTGCCTGGGATTGCTTTTGCTATTTTGGTCCGCTTCTGCTTCCAGATGAATTTTAGGAATGTTTTCTCTACATCTGTGAGGTATGCTAATGATATTTTGGTTGGGACTTCACTGAATATGTACAATAATTTTAGGATTATGACCATTTTCACAATGTTGGTACTTCCTATTCATAAGTAACAGATATCTTTCCATTTTCTGAAAACTTCTTCAATCTCTTTTTTCCACAGTACTGATATTTTCACTGGATAGGTCTCTTATTTTCCTTGTTAGATGGATTCCTAAGTATTTCATTTTTTAGGGGCTACTATGAAAGGTGTGGCTTCACTAATTGCTTGCTCAGCCTCTATGATGTGAGTGCATAGCAATACTATGAATTATCAAGCGTTGATTTATTTATCCAGTCAGGCTAATGAATTTGGTAATTAAATCTGTAAGGCTTTCAGTGGACATTAAGGGATATTCTAGATAAAGAATCATGTCATTGGCAAAAAATGATGATCGCAGTTCTTCTTTCCTATAATTACTCCATTTATTTCTCCCTCTTTTGTAACTGCTCTACTTAATACTTACAAAATTATGTTGAGACTATGCTCCCATTCGTAGCTGAGCTGAAACTTCGAAAGCATAAGTAACAAAGCTCAGCAGCTCTTCACCATCCCCCACAAACTTGGGAGTCAGGCAGAGCCCAAACATAAAACTAACTCTAACTCTAGCCATAACCCTAATCCTAATCCAAACCCTAACCCAAACAATAACCCTAACCCTAACCCTAATCCTAACCCTAACCCTAACCCTAACCCTAACCTTAACCCTAAACCTAACCTTAACCCTAAACCTAACCCTAAACCTAGCCCTAAACCTAACCCTAACCCTCTAACCCTAACCCTAACCTCTGTTGGAGCTGAGTTGAACTTTGAACAGCTTTGGAAACACTTGTGAACAAGCCTTTCCTCTGCCCCATCAGTGTGAGAGCCAGGCTGAGCCCCAGACAACTTCAGGGGCCTTGGGTGCCACTCCTTGACCCCAATCCACACCTGTAAGAGAGCTAAACTGAACCTCAGACAGCTTCAGCAGCCTCAGTGACTGTGTTCACACCCCAGCCACTGGCATGGGAACAGGGTTGGGTCCCAGGCAGTGCCTGGAGCTTCAGTGACCACAACTCACCCTCTAGTTCACCCCAGTGGAAACAGTGCTGAAACCTGGACAATTTTGGGAACCCCTGAGTGGGAGCCAAGCTGAGCCCCAGACACCTGTGGGAACATTGCAGATTGTACTCTGCCTGCACATACCATCAAGGGAGCCACACAGAGAACTGGGGACATTTGGGTCCTTGCCCCACCACTCCAACATCATCATGGGAGTGAGACTGAGCTCCAGGGAACCTTGGGATCTTTGAACATGACAAAACGAAGGAGCAAAATGCAATCCCAGACCTCCACACCACCCAAAACAAGTCCAGGAGGCATCAACACAGAAGAGCCTGGAAGTCACACACTGGAAATTTCAGAAATGATACCAACTGAAGTAAAGAAACAACTCCATCAGGGCATAGAAGACATCAGATCATAAATAATCTCTGAGGTAAATAAAGAAATGACATCAATAATGAAGGGATTGTTTATCACATCTAAAGAAGACACAGAAAAGAAAAGGGAGGAGCATAACAAATTAATGGAAACCTTGAATGAACAATATAGGAAAGAACTGGAATACATGAAGCAGATTCAAATAGATATCCAGGAAATTAAACTTCCATTGAAAGCTGTCAAAACTGCTTGAACGTTCCTGAAGATACTTTCAGACCTGGAAGACAGCATTGCTGTGAATGACTCTGAGAGGAAGGTTCTCTTAAAAATAACAAGAAACCAAGAAATAACAATTCAGCAGCTGCAACATGAAGCTAAGAAAAATAATGCAAGATTAATAGGTATCAATGGAACAGCTGATGTCATCACAAATGACATAAAAAGACTATTTGCGGAAGTAATAGCACAAAATTTCCCAAGCATGGAAAAAGAATTGGACATCAGGTAAGTGAAACATATAGAACTCCAGCTAGCCATAATCAAAATAAATCTACACCCAGACATATACTGATCAATATCACAGAAATTCAACAAAAGAACAGAACATTAAAAGCTATTAGAGAAAAGAAACAGATCATATATAAAGTAAAGCGAATCAGAATCATGGCAGATTTCTCACCACAAATCATCAAGTCAAGAAGAGCTTGGAGCGAAATATTCAGGTCCTGAGAGAAAACAACTTCCAACCCAGATTGACATACCCTGTAAAACTATCCTGCAAAATTAATGGAGAAATAAAATATTTCCACCATAAAGACCAACTGAAGAATTTCATGAATGCCAAACCAACCCCACAAAAAGTACTAAAAAATGTTCTAGAAAGAGATAAAAAAGATGACAACTTCAAGAACAATAACACAAAGGAAGCACCAAGTAGAGCAAGCAATTAAACAGGGGGAAACAAGAGGAACTAACAGGAGGAAAACAACATGGCAAAGAAAAGTCAATACATATCAGTTATAACCATCAATGTAAATGGTCTCAATTCACCAACCAAAGGAAGTAGACTGGCAGAGTGGATCAAGAAACAAAATCCAAAAATATGCTCTATACAAGAAACACATGTAACTCAAATGGAAATTCATAGACTGAAAATCAAAGGATGGAAAACAATACTCCACATGACAGGTACCCAGAAAAAAGCAGGTATAGCTCTTCTATACCTGAAGACAAAGGGAACTTCAAACCAAGAACAATTAAAAGAGATAAAGAAGGTCACTACATACTTGTGAGGGGAAAACTTCAAGAGGAAGAGACAGCAATCATAAACATCTATGCACCGAACACAGGAGCATGCAACTATATAAGAAATTTTAACAGACATGAAAAATGAAATAAGTAGCAACACAATCATAACAGGGGACTTTAATACCCCAATGCCACAAAGAGATAGATTAACTACACAAAAAATTAGAAAAGAAATAACATAACTAAAGGCAACCTGTGAACAAACGGACTTAGTAGACTTTACAGAGTGTTCTATCCAAAACTGTCAGAATATACATTCTCAGTTGCACATGAGGCATTCTCTAAAATAGACCCTAATAGACACAGAACATACTTAACAAAATGCAAAGGAATTGAAATTATCTCATGCATATTATCAGACTATAGTGCAATGAAATTGGAAATTAATGACAAAGGAAATCGCAAGAACTCCATAAACACATGGAAATTAAATAGGACCTTTCTGAGCAATCAATGTGTCACAGGTGAAATCAAAGAAGAAATTAAACACTATGCACAAACAAATGAAAATGTACATACAAATTACAGGAACCTGTGGGATGCAAGGAAAGCAATCTTCAGAGGGAAATTTATGGCACTGAATGCCCACCTCGGGAAAACAGAAGGAGCACAAATAAACAGCCTTATGTTGCACCTTAAGCTTCTAGAAAAGGAAGAACAAGTCAAACACAAAGCCCAGAGAAGGTAGGAAATTATAAAGCTCAGAGCAGAAATTAATGCAGTGGAGACTAAAAATCAATACAAAGAATTAATGAATTGAAGAGTTGGTTTTTTGAAAAAATAAATAAAACTGATAAACCCCTAGAGAAAATTTATTAAAAAATGAGAGACAAAACTGAAATACACGCAATAAGGAATGAAAGAAATGAAATCACTACATATTCTGTAGAAATGCAGGAGTTTATCAATGCCTACTTTGAAAATCATTACTCCCACAGGATGGAAAATACAGAGGAAATGAACAGACTTCTAGATACATATGAATTACCAAAGCTGAATGAAGAAGATATACAAATTCTGAATAACTCTTTATCAGCAAGCAAAATTGAAAATGTAATAAAAAATTGCCAATGAAGAAAAACTCAGGTCCTGATGGATTCAGAGCTGAATTCTACAAAAAATTTAGAGAAGGTTTAATGGTAATTCTTTTCAAACACTTTAATTGAATTGAAAGGGAAGAGATTCTCCCCAACTCATCCCTGGAGGCAAGTATTATCCTGATACCAAAACCAGAGAAAGACCCAAGTAAAAAAGAGAACTACAGGCCAATGTCTGTAATGAATACAGATGCAAAAATTCTCAATAAAATACTAGCAAACAAAATGCAATCAATCATCAAGAAGATTACACACCATGACCAAGTGGGATTCATCCCAGGATTGCAGGGATGGTTCAATATATACAAATCAATTAATGTAATACATCATATTAATAGAGCCAAAGAGAAAAATAGCATGTTCATCTCAATAGATGTAGAAAATACTTTAGATAAAATCCAGCACTTATGCATGATAAACACCCTACAGAAAATTAGTATACATGGACTTTACCTCAATCTGATAAAAGCCAGCTGTGATAAACCAACAGCTGACATCATTCTAGAAGGTCAAAAACTGAAAGCTTTTACTTTAAAAGTGGGAAGAAGACAAGGATGTCCACTGTCACCACTCCTATTCAATATAGTTCTTGAAATATTAGCCAGACCAATTAGACAAGAGAGAAAAATAAGAGGAATAAGGATAGGAAAGAAAAAAGTGAAATTATCATTATTTACAGATGACATGATACTCTACATATAAGACCCCAAAAACTTCACCAAAAGACTTATAGATTTAATAACCAAATACAGTAGCATAACTGTACACAAAGTCAACACTCAAAAATCAATAGCATTCTTATACAAAAACAACAAACAGACTCAGTGAGAAATTAATGAAGCCACACCTTTTTAAATAGCATCTAAAAAGCTGAAATATTTAGGAATCAATCTATCAAAAGAAGTAAAAGATCTATATAGTGAAAATTACAGAATTCTGCAAAAAGAGATTGAAGAGGATTTCACAAAATGGAAAGACATTCCTTGTTCATGGATAGGAAGAACCAACATTGTGAAAATGGCCATACTCCCAAAATTGTTGTACAGATTCAATGCAATTCTAATTAAAATACTATTAGCATACCTCACAGATCTAGAGAAAACATTCCTAAAATTCATGTGGAACCAGAAGAGGCCTAGAATAGCAAAAGTAATCCTAGGCAACAAAGGAAAGACAGGAGGCACCATAATCCCTGACTTGAAATTATACTACAAAGCTACTATGATAAAATCAGCATGGTCCTGTCAAAAAAACAGACCTGAAGATCAATGGAACAAATTAGAAGATGCACACACAGCTACAAACACACTCAACCACCTTATCTTTGACAAAGGGACCAAACATGATCACTGGAAGAAAGATAGCCTCTTTAATAAATGGTGCTGGAAAAACTGGCTTCCACATGCCAGAGACTAAAATTAGGTCCATGTCTATCAGCATGCACTGAACTAATGTCAAAATGGATCAAAGATCTAAATATCAAAACAGAAACATGAAATCTACTGGAAGAGAATGTAGATAAAAATCTCAAGAATGTAGTGGTAGGCAGAGATTTCGTGAACAAACACCAAAGTATATGGGAAATCCTTCAAAGAATTGAGAACTGGGATTTTATCTTATTGAAAAGATTTGCACATCAAAATAAATCACCAACAGAGTGAAAAGACACCCCACAAATTAGGAAAAAATTTAACCAACTGTCCCTCAGACAAGAAACTTCTATCCAGAGCATACAAAGAGTTTTAAAAATTGGGTCCCCAATATTCAAACACCCAATCCAAAAATGGGTATATGAGATGAATATGCACTTCTCAGATGAACAAATACTAACTTTGAATAAATATATGAAAAAATGTTTAACATCATTCCTCATTCAAGAAATGAAAATTAATCTCACCCCAGAAAGAATGGCTATTGTTAAAAAACCAACCAATAACAAATGCTGGAAAGGCTGTGGGGAAAAAGGAACCCTTCTCCACTGCTGGCCAGAGTGTGGATTGGTGAAACCACTGTGGAGATCTTCTAGGATTAGAAGTCCCATTTAACCCAGATATTCCTCTTCTGGGTATTTTTCCAGAAGAATTAAAAACATCATACCACAGAGATATATGTGCAACAATGTTTATAGCAGCACAATTTGTCATAGGTAAATCTTGGAAACAATCCAAATGCCCATCAATTGAGGAATGGATATAAAAGATGTGGTATTTTTATAGAGTGAATTATTACTCAGCTATAAAAAAAGATAACTGGAGGCTTTTATAGGTAAATGGATGCAAGTAGAGACCATATTCGTAAGTGAAATAAATAGGACCTACATGTGTAAACATCATATTGTCTCCCTAGTGTAAGAATGTGAAAGTGAGAGTAAAGCCCAAAATATACATTAGATAATATGAAAGGGAAAGAAATTACACAAAGGAAGGTACAACTGGGATGAGGCAAAGAAGAAAAAGATAGAAAGTAGTAAGGCAATGTATACATATATACATATATGTGGATAGAAGCATAGCTGGGATAACTGTACAGAGATATCTGGTGGTTTAATGAAAGGAACATTTAATGCTTAAATTTTTTGTATATTTTGGCCAATTTTGCATGCTTATATCTGGTAATCTGAGTATTTTATGTGAAGACAACAATATGCAATTTAGCAACAATTGTTGAATTCCTACCATTCTCTCTAGTGAAATTCTGTATCATTTCTAGTGTTCTTTTAAATTATTATTTTCTTATTCACTTTAAAGGTTTGATCAATCTTCCAGTCTTACATCTGGTAATCTGAGCAACTTTGTTGAAGATAACAATATGTAATATAACAACCACTGTTCATCCCTATCATTTGGTTTGAAACCCCCTATCAGTTTTAATGTCCTTGCTTTGTTTTGTTTGTATTTTGCTATTGCTCTTTTTTTACTATTTTCTTTAAAATAGAAAGGAACTATATTGAAAAGGAATGGTGACAGTGGACATCCTTGTCTTCTCCCTGATTTTAGAGTGAAAGCTTTCAGATTTTCTCCTTTTAGTCTTCCGTTGGCTGTTGCTTTATCAAAGATAGCCTTTATCAGAGTGAAGTGAAGACCATCTATTCTGACTTTCTATAGGCTTTTTTTCATGAATTTGTGTTGGACTTTATCAAAAGCTTTTTCTGCACTTATTGAGATAATTATGTTATTTTTGTCTTTGGCTCTATTGATATGGTGTATTACATTAGTTGATTTGTGTATATTGAACCATCCCTGCATTCCTGGGATGAATCTCTCTTGGTCATGGTGTATAATCTTCTTGATGATTTATTGCATTTTGTTTGCTAGTCTTTTATTGAGAATTTTTGTATCTATATTCCTTAGGGAGATTGGCTTGTATTTTTCTTTTTTGGTTGGGTCTTTTTCTGGTTTGGTGTCAGGGTAATACTTGCCTCCAGGAATTTCTTAGGGAGAATTCTTTCCTTTCAATTTCATTAAAGAGTTTGAAAATAATTGGCATTAAATCTTCTCTAAATTTCTTGTAGAATTCAGCTATGAATCCAGCAGGACCTGGGCTTTACTTTGCTGGTAAAGTTTTTTACTATATTTTCAATTTCATTGGGTGATATTGAGTTATTCAGGATTTTTATGTCTTCTTCATTCTGCTTTGGTAATTCATATGTATTAAGCAGTCTGTCCATTTCCTCTGTATTTTCCATCCTATGAGAGTAAAGATTTTCAAAGTAAGTATTGATGATTTTCTGAATTGCTACTGGATCTGTAGTGATTTTGTCCTTTTCATTCTTATTCCATGAATTTGAGTTTTTTCTTTCTATTTTTTGGTAAGGTTAGCTAGGGTTTATCAATTTTATTTATGTTTTCAAAGAACCAACTCTTCAATTCAGTAATTCTTTGCATTGTTTTGTTCATCTCCATTGTATTAATTTCTGCCCTGAACTTTATAATTTCCTGCCCTCTTTGGGCTTGGGGATTGACTTGCTCGTCTTTTTTTAAAAGCTTGAGGTGCAGCATAACATTATTTATTTGTACTCGCTCTATTTTCTTGATGTGGAAATTCACTGCTATAAATTTCCCTCTGAGGACTACCTTCATTGCATCCCACAGGTTCCTGTAAGTTGTATCTGCACTTTCATTTGATTGTAAATATTCCTTAATGAGTTGTTTAATTTTGCCTGTGACCCATTGGTTATTCAGGAGGGTGTTACTTAATTTCCATGTGTTTATGTAGTTTTTGCAATTTCTTTTGTCATTAATTTCCAATTTCACTGCACTGTGGTCAGATAATATGCATGGGATAATTTCAAGTTCTTTGCATTTCATTAAGCATGTTCTATGTGCTAGTATATGGTCTATTTTAGAAAATGCCCCATGTGCAGCTGAGAATAATGTGTCTTCTGGTGCTGTTGGGTGGAATACTCTGTACAGATTTACTGAGTCCATTTGTTCACTGGTTTGGTTTAGTTCTGTTATTTCTTTGCTGATTTTTTGTATAGCTTATCTATCTCTTTGTAACAATGGGGTATTAAAGTCCCCTGTTATAATTGTGCTCCTGTATTTGGTGCATAGACATTTATGACTGTTTTCTCTTCCTCTTGCAGTTTTCCCCTAGCAAGTATGTAGTGACCTTCTTTATTTCTTTTGCTCATTCTTGCTTTGAAGTTCACATTGTCCGCAAACAGAATACCAGTCTCCGCTTTTTTCTGGTTTCCTGTCACATGGATTATTGTTTTTCATCCTTTGACTTTCAGTCTATGAATTTCCTTTTGAATTAAATGTGTTTCTTCTTTACAACATATTGTTGGATTTTGTTTCTTGATCCACTCTGACAATTTGCTTTTGATTGGTGAATTGAGACCATTTCTATTGATGATTATAACTGATATGTATTGGCTTATCTTTGTCAGATTGTTTTCCTGCTGTTGGCTCCTCTTGTTTCCCTCTAATTGCTTTCTCTGCTTGGTGCTTCCTTTCTATTGTTGTTCTTGAAATTGTGGTTATTTTTATCACTTTCTAGAATATCTTTAGTACTCTTTGTAGGGTTGGTTTGGCACTTATGAATTTTTTTAGTTGTTCTTTGTCATGGAAACATTTTATTTCTCCATTAATTTTTTTATTTTTTTTTGTCTTATTGAGACAGAGTCTCACTATGCAGTTCAGGCTGGCCTTGAACTCACTTTGTAGCCCAGGCTGGCCTCAAACTCACAACAATCCTCCTGCCTCAACCTCCCAAGGGCTGGTATTACAGGCGTGCACCACCACACCTGGCTTCTCCATTGATTTTGAAGGACAGTTTATCAGAGTATATCAGTCTGGGTTGGAAGTTGTTTTCTTTCAGGACTTGAAATATTTCACTCCAAGCTCTTCTTGACTTGATGGTTTGTGTTGAGAAATCTGCCGTGATTCTGATGGGCTTTCCTTTACAGGTGATTTGCTCCTTTTCTCTGATAGCTGTACAGATATTCTGTTCATCTGTTGAATTTCTGTGGTCTTGATTATTATATGTCTGTGTGTGGATTGATTTTGGTTATGGCTAATTGCAGTTCTATATGACTCACTTGCTTTATGTCAGTTTCTTTTTCAATGCTGGAGAAAATTTCTGCTATTGTTTCTGTAAATACTCTCTTTACATCATTTGTCTTGATTCCTGCTATTTCATTGACACTTATTAATCATATTGTGTTTCTTTGCATCATCTTGCAGCTGTTGAATTGTGATGTACTGGTTCCCTTTTATTTTTAAGAAACCTTTCCTTTTGCAATCATTTGCTTCAATCCTGTCTTCAAGGTCTCAAATTCTATGTTTAGCTTCATTCAAGTGGTTTTACCAGCTTTCGTTGGAATTTCCGATTTCCTGCATATCTCTTTGAATCTGTCATGCATTGTAATTCTTCCCTATATTGTTCATTGAATGCTTCCATCATTTTTCTATGCTGCTCTATTTTTTTATTTTTAGATGTGCTGAACAATTCTTTCATTATTGTTGTCATTTCTTTTTTTTGCCTGAGAGGCTATTTCTGATCTGATGGCTTCTCTGGCCTGATGGAGTTTTTTCTTTTATTCAGTTGATATCATTTCAGAAATTTCAGTTGTATAACTTCCACACTCTTTTGTGTTGATGTCTCCTGGACTTGTTCTGTGTGGGTTCGAGGTCTTCGATTGCATTTTGGTCCTTCATTTTGGCACTTTTGAAGATCTGTGCATTCCCTGGAGCTCAGCCTCATTTCCAGGATGTTGTGGGAGTGGTGGGACAAGGACCTGAATGTTCCTGGTGCTCAATGTAGCTCTCATAGTGGTGTGTGTGGGGGGTAGGGTGTGGTTGCCAATGCTACTGAAGTTTTCTGGAGCTCAACTTTGCTCCCACGCTGGTGGGTGTGGGGGTGGGTGTGCAGTCACTGATGCTTCTGAAGTTTCTGGAGCTCAGTCTGGTCCTCATGCCAGTTGTGAGGTGTAGGGGTGGCTCACTGAGCTTCTTAAAGCTGTCCAGAGCTCAGCCCTGCTCCTGTCTGCCTGGATTATTATAACTACATGCAGTAGTAGATTTTGACATTGAGTACAGTGAGCCCTCTCATGTTACTCTTGTTTTTTTAATATTAGTTTAGCTCTACTAAGGTCTGTGGCTTTCCATGTAAATTCTAGGAATCAAATATTGAAAAATACCTGGAAAATTGTAGAGAAAAATGGAACACTTTTACACTGTTGGTGGGAATGTAAGCTAGTGCAACCACTAGGAAATCAGTATGGATATTCCTCAAAAAATTAAAACTAGAAGTTCCATTTGACCCACGTATTCCTCTTCTAGGTATCTTCCCAGAAGTGTTAGTCATCATATTACAGTGATACATGCATATCCATTTTTACAGCAGCACAATTCATCATAGGCATTGTGGAAGCAGCCTATAGGTCTATCAACGGATGAATGAATTAACAAATGTGGTATTTACATGCAGTGCCATACAACTATGACATAAAGAAAGATAAACAAGTTATTTATAGGAAAATGGATACACCTTGAGGTCATAATATTAAGTGAAATAAATCAGTCTCAGAAACTTAAATATCCAGCCAGAGATATAGCTCAGTGGCACAAGCACCTGGCTGGCAACAGCAAGGTCCTGAGTTCAATTCCTGGTACCAAAAAAATAACAATCAGAAACTTAAATATCACTTGGTTTCTCTTATTATCAGAAACTCAAATTATTTTTTATTTTAAAAATAAAACAACTTAAAAACAATAAAAGCAATATAGAATTTCAGATAAGGTGATAGGAAGTTAACTGGTTATTTTATTATATATTCTTATCTTCAAATTGGTTACTCAGATAAATATATGCATGTAAGATTGATCAAATAATTAAACATTAACTGTTCCTTTCAATAAAGCAATAAAAATTAGTAGTACATCTATCTTTGCTATCTTGTGTATGCATATACACATATTTTTCCCTTTGGAGAAACTCAAATTATAAGTGAAGTGCAAAATATGAGATAGATAATAGGAAGTAGAGAGATAAATCTTTCTCAAATGGAAAAGAGATAGAGTTGAGGGGAGGAAAGAGGGATGAAAAAGGTAATTAAGATGTGTCATGTACACGTACAAACTGCACACAGGAAAGTAAACATTGTGTACTCCAAATATGTGCTAATAAAAATATTTATGGAGGAAAAAAGAATAGGCTTATCTATGCCTACAAAACCGTTGCTGAAATTTTAATAGCAATTGCATCAAACCTATGGATCAGTAGTGGTGAACCAATGACATGTATACATCGAGTGGCTGTTTGTTATTGAAAGTTCTGAAAGGTTCTCTATTAGTGCTATACATCCATTTAGGAAGTACTGAAATCCTTCCTGTATTTTATCTTTTCAATTCATAAACATAATATATTTTTCCATTTATTAATTTCTTTGGTTTCTTTCATTGGCATTTTGTGATATTCAGAAAGGGGTTCCCTCACACATTTTCTTAGGTTTTACTTAAGCATTTCATTTATTTGCAGCACTGCAAATTTAAATATCATTGACCTTTTGAAGATTATATACATGTTTATGGTCTCCCTTGATCCTCAAACTCTAGGTGAAGTAGGCATTATAATCCCTGTATTACAGATGTAAAATCAGAGGACCAAGATACTGAAGGTTAACCAGAAATCATATAGGTTATTAGTGAGAGAATTAGGGCTAGAAAGTGGGTTTTCTGTCTGACACCTCAGAGCTCCTCCTACTAATTGAGTTCACAATAATATTCTGCATCAGTCTTCTTGGCCTTCTGACCCAGAAAAAACTTCAAAGGGGCTTTTCCCTGGCTACTTGGCCTCTTACCTAATTCACCAATTTCTCCTACTTTCTTTCCTTCCTCATCCACACCTTCATCCTCAGTGTAATAGAAAAACCTTGTATCCTTCCCTTCAGAAAGTGATTAATTATGGGGGAAAAGAATTGGCTTCTCGTCAGGACCCATAAGAAAGTCCACTTCTCTACTTCCCAGGGAAGAAAATAAACTTGTTTCCATGATTTTTTCTGTTATCCTGGTTTACTGATCCTGGTCCACACCCAGAGCACTAAAGAGATTGATTTTTTCAGGCAGATTGGATAAGCAGAGAAGCTTTCACATATTTGTTTGTTTTTCTTTTTCTTTGAGCCAGGGTCTTGCCATGTAGTTCAGGATGGCTCTAACCTTACTATGTAGGCCAGGCTGGCCCTGAATTTGTGGCAATTCTCCTGCCTCGGCCTTCTGAACGCTGGGATTACAAGCGTGCATTCCACCCCCTGGTTGGCACTGTGTATTAATTTTAGTTTTCAAATGTTTATGGCCAGTGTATTGCAAGGAGACTGATTTCTGGGTTTTCAATCATGTGACTCTAATAAACTAACATATTAGTTCTAGGAATTGTTTTATACAGTTCTTGGAATTTTCTGTGGAGATAATTACATAATCCAAAAATAGGGAAAGTCTTTCCTTCCTATTCATTTGTTGTTCCTTTTATTTTCCTTGCCTTATTATATAACTTAGAATTTCCACTTCTTGTTGAGTGTGAGTAGTAAGAGCAAAGTATTCACTCTTTTGCCATTAACAATGATATTAAAGGTTTTTTTATCAAATTTAAGAAATTCTCTAATTTTTGTTGGCAGAGAAGTTTTTATTAAAAATCATGAAAGTGTGTTGGGTTATGTCAAAGAGTATTTCTGCATTGATCAGTATGAAAATAGCATTTTTCATTGTTTGCCTGTTGACATGATAGAGGATATTGGCATGCATTTCTGCCCTGGTGATTGGACTCTGGGCCTTCACACCAAGTGACATTGGCAGCATTTTGAAATTTTTATTTTGTGGTGGAATATCTGTCCAGGCTGGGCTTGAAGTTGCAATCTTCCTGCCTTACCTTTCCAGAGTGCAGAGATTATAGATATGTAATTTCAGGTGGGGAGAACTCCAGCCACAGCTGGAGTTGTAAACTTCCTGCCTTACCTTTCCACAGTGCCAGAAAAGTCTGAAGGAACAATAACAATATGAGCCAACAGATGGTAATCCAGGTGAACCAGCATTGTGTGTAGGGACAAAGACATGTGCAAAAAAAAAAAAAAAAAAAAAA
>NW_004955516.1:1887790-1917935 GCF_000276665.1 Chinchilla lanigera | reverse complement strand
TCTCTCTCTCTCTCTCTCTCTCTCTCTCTCTCTCTCTCTCCTCTTTTCTAAACAGTTGGGGAGAACTCCAGGCACAGACACATGGAACTATAGCCATAGACAGATAGAACTACAATTAGCCAAGATCAAAATAAATCTATATGCAGACATATAATAATCAACATCCCAGAAATTCAGCACAAGAACAGAATATTAAAAGCTATTAGAGAAAAGAAACAAATCACCTATAAAAGAACACCCATCAGAATCATGGCAGGCTTCTCAAAAGAAACACTCAAATCAAGAAGAGCTTGGATTGAAGTATTTCAAGTCCTAAAGGAAAACAACTTCTAACCCTGCAGAACTATCTTTCAAGATTAAAGGGGAGGGGCTGGGGATTTAGCTCAGCGGCAAAAGCGCCTGCCTGGCAAGCGCAAGGTCATGAGTTCGGTTCCCGGTACCGGAGAAAAAAAAAAAAAAAAAAGATTAAAGGGGAAATAAAGTACTTCCATGACAAACAACAACTGAATAAATACATCACCAGTAAACCAACCTTAAAATAGTACTGAAAGATATGCTAGGAAGAGATAAAAATGACCACAGTTCCAAGAACAACAGCAGAAAGAAACCACAAAGCAGGGTAAGCAATTAAACAGAGGGGGAAAGCAGGGAACTAACAGCATGAAAATAATATGATGAATATGAGCCAATGCCTCTCAGTAATAACCATTAATGTAAATGGCCTCAGTTCAGCAATCAAAAGAAACAGATTGGCAGAATGGATCAAGAAACAAGAACCAACAATATGCTGCATACAAGAAACACATTTAACTCAAAAAGAAATTCATACCAAAAGTCAAAGGATGACAAACAGTATGCCATGCAACAGGAGCACAGAGAAAAGCATCGATAGCTATGCTGTTTCCAGACAATATGAACTTAAAACCAAGAATGATCAAAAGAGATAAAAAGGTCACTACAGACTTGCTATGGGAAAACTTCAAGAGGAAAAGGTAACAATCATAAATATGCATGCACCAAATATGGGAGAGCAAACTATATTAGACAATTGATAATAGACATGAAATATCAAATAAGCAATATCATAATTTAATGGGGGAACTTAATACCCCATTGTCACAAAGAGATAGATCAACTAGACAAAAACTCCACAAAGAAATGACAAACCAAAAAAAAAGAAAAAAAAGAAATGACAGACCTGGACCATACCTGTGAACAGATAGACTTAGTAGATGCTTACATAGTGTTCCACCCAACCATACATGAATACACATTCTTCTCAGCTGCATATGGGATGTTATCTAAAATAGACTATCTACTAGCCCATAGAACATGCTTAAGAAAATGTAAAGAAATTGAAATTGTCCCATTCACATTATCGGATCATAGTGCAGTGAAATTGAAAATTGATGGCAAGAGAAATCACAAAGCACCATAAACATATGAAAATTAAATAACATCCTCCTGGCCAACCAAAGGATCACAGATGAAATTTCAGAAAAAAAAAATAAACAAGGACTAAAATCAAATGAAAATTCAAATACAACTTACCAGAGTCTGTGGGATACAATGCAAGCAGTCCTCAGAGGGAAATTTATAGCAGTGAATTAGCATATTGGGAAAACAGAAGGAGCACAAAAAACAACCTAATGCTGCACTTCAAGCTTCTAGAAAAGGAAGAGCAAGTCAACACAAAGCCCATAGAGCAGAGGAAATTGAAAAGATCTGAGAAGAAATTAATGCTACTGAGACTAAACAACAATGCAAAGAATTAATGAATCAAACAGTTTATTCTTTAAAAGAATAAATAAAATTGATAAACGCCTAGCCAACCTTCTCAAGAAAAGTAAGGAAAAAACTCAAATTCATGTCTTAAGGAATAAAAAGGGTGAATTTACAGATCCTGTGAAAATTCAGAAGATCATCAATATCTACTTCAAAAACCTTTACTTGCTTGGATAGAAAAACACAGAAGAAATGGATAGATTCCTAGAAATATTGGAATTACTAAAACTGAATCAAGAAGATATAAAAATTCTGAATAACCCAATATCAGGTAATGATATTGAAAATATAATTAAAAACTATCCAATGTCTTGATGGATTCACAGCTGAATTCTACAAGAAATTTAGAGAAGATTTAATGACAATTCTTCTCAAACTCCTTAGTGAAATTGAAAGGGAAAAAATTCTCCCTAACTCATTCTTAGAGGCAAGTATTACCCTGACACCACAACCAGAGAAAAATCCAGCCATAAAAGAGAACTCCTGGCCAATGTCCCTAATGAACATAGATGTAAAAATCCTCAATAAAATACTAGCAAACAGAATGCAGCAGATCTTCAAGATGATTACACACCATAACAAAGTGGGATAGGTTCAACATATGCAAATCAATAAATGTAATACACCATATTACTATAGCCAAAAACAAAAATAGCATAATCATTTCAATAGATGCAGAAAAAGCTTTTGATAAAATCCAACACTCACTCACAATAAAAACCCTGCGGAAAACCAGAATAGATGGTCTTTACCTCAATCTGAGAATAGATATCTAAGGCAAATCAACAGTCAACATCATGTTAAATGGACATCATCTGAAAGCTTTCACTCTAAAATCAGGATCAAGACAAAGATGTCCACAAACACCATTCCTGTTCAGTATAGTTCTGGAAACATTAGTCAGAGCAATTAGACAAGAGAGAGATATAAAAGGAATAAGATAGGAAAGGAATAAGTTAAATTGTAATTATTCACAGATGACATGCTACTCTACATAGAAGGCCCCAAAAACTTCACCATAAGACCTCTAGAATTAATAAGTAAATATAGTAACATACCTGGATATGACATTAATAGTCAAAAATCAATAGCATTTCTATACACAAACAACACACTCACTGAGAGAAATTAGAAACCACACCTTTCAGAATAGCATCCCCCAAAATGAAATACATAGGCATCAATCTAACAAGGGAAGTAAAAGACGCATACATTAAAAATTTCAGTACTCTGAAAAAGGATATCTAAGAGGATATCAGAAAATGGAAAGATATCCCTTGCTCATGGATAGGAAGAACCAACAACGTGAAAATGGCCATATTCTCAGAACTGTTATACACATATATTGCAATCCTGATCAAAATACCATTAACATACCTCACAGATCTAGAAAAAAATATTCCTAAAATTCATTTGGAAATAGAAGAGATCTAGAATAGCAAAGGCAATCCTGGGCAACAAAAACAAAGCAGGAGGCATCACTATCCCTGATTGGAAATTATACTACAAAGGTACTGTGATAAAATCACCATGGTACTAGCAAAACACAGACATGAGGATCAGTGGAACAGACTAAAGAGGCAAGCACAACTACAAACACACTCAGCCACATTATTCTTCACACAGAAGGTAAGCATGTTCACTGGAAGAAAGATAGGCTATTTAAAAAATAAGCTAGAAGAACTGGCTCTCCACATTCTGAAGATTAAAACTAGACCCATATCTATCACCATGCACTAAACTAAAGTCAAAATGGATCAAAGATATAAATATTAAAACAGAAACATTAACTATATTGGAAGAGGCAGTATGTAGAAATCTTGAATTTATAGGGATAGGCAGAGAGTTCATAAAAACACTGCACAGGAAGGACTTGAAAGAATCAATAGCTAGGATCTCACCTTACTTAAAGTTTTTGTACATCTAAAGAAATAACCAACAGAGTGAAAAGAAAACCCAGAGTGATAAAAAATTTTAGCCAACTGTCCCTCAGACAAAGGACTTCTATCTAGATCATACAAAGAACTGAAAAACTTGAGGCTCCCCAAATTAAATGACCCAATCCAAAAATGGGCACCTGAGATGAATATGCAATTTTCATATTAAGAAATACAGATAACAAATGAAAAAATATATGAAAAAATGTTCAACATCATTGGCCATTTGAGAGATGCAAATCAAAGCAACACTGAGAATCCATCTCAAGAAAGAATGTCTGCCATAAAGAAATCAACCAATAACAAATGCTGGAGGGGCTGTGTAGAAAAAGGATCTCCTCTCCACTCTTGGTGGGAATGTAGAATGTTGTAACATCTGTGGAAATCAGTATACAGATTCCTCGGAAAACTTGGATTACAGGTCCCGTTCAACCAAGCTATTCCTTTTCTATGTATTTTCTCAGAAGAATTAAAAACATCATACCACAGCCATATGTGTGCACCCATATATTTTTTTATTTCTTTTAATTTTAAAGAGAGTAGTACATGAGACACAAGCAAAAAACAACAACAAAAAAAATAGAACAGTAGCAGCACACCAGTATCACAAACATAAACAAATCAAAGTAAGAACATTCAAAGTGATACAAGGTCTCAAGACAAATTAATACAAATCAACACTGGTTATTACATTGCATATCGTTATCCTCAACTACATTGCTCAGATTATCAGATGTAAGAATGAAAGATTGCTCAAACCGTTAAAGAGAATAAGAAAATAATTCTTCAATAAAACATTAGAGATAATAGAGAGTTTCACTAGACAAGATGGTAGGAGTTCACATTGTAATTGCATTGCATACTGTTACCTTCAAATCAGTTGCTCAGACCACCAGACACAAGCATGCAAACTCGATCAGAACATAAAAAATTGTGAGCATTTCAATACACCATCAGACAGCAATATAGTCATTGCAGTTATTCATACATATTTATGTTTTGCCTTCCTTCTTTCTTTTTCTTCTTTCCCTCATCCCAGTCGTTCCTTCCTTTGAGCAATTTCTTTCCCTTTCCTATCATCTATTGTATGTTTTGAGTTTTACCTACTCTTTCAGGTTTCTACACCAAGGAGACAATATGATGTTTACATATGTGGGTCCGATTTATTTCACTTGGGAGTGTGGTCTCTAGTTGCATCCATTTGCCTACAAAAGCCTCGAGTTTACCTTTATTAATAGTCGACTAATACTCCATTGTATAAAAATACCATAAATTCTTTACCCATTCAACAGTGGATGGGCATCTGGGTTGTTTCCAAGATTTAGCTATAACAAATTGTGCTGCTATAAACATGGGTGCACATATATCGCTGTGGTAAGATGTCTTTAATTCTTCTGAGAAAATACCCAGAAGGGGAATAGCTGGGTTAAATGGGACTTTCAATCCTAGTTTTGTGAGGAATCTCCAAAATTATTTCCGCAGTGGTTTCACCATTCTGCACTCCCACCAGCAGTGGAGTAGGGTTCCTTTCTGCCCACAGCCTCTCCAGCATTTGTTATTGCTTGATTTCTTGATGATAGCTATTCTTTCTTGGGTGAGATGGAATCTCAGTGTTGTTTTAATTTGCATTTATTGAATCACTAATGACGCTGAACATTTTTTCATGTATTTATTCGCCATTAGTATCTCTTCATTAGAGAACTGTGTATTCATCTCACATGCCCATTTTTGGATTGGGTCTTTGAATATGGGAAGCCTGAGTTTTTAAATTCTTTATATGTCCTAGATAGAAGTTTTTTGTCTGACGGGCAGTTGGCTAAAATTTTTTCCCAATTCGTGGGTTTTCTTTTTACTTTATTGGTGATTTCTTTAGATGTGCAAAAACTTTTCAATAAGATGAGATCCCAGTTGTTGGTTCTTTGAAGTATTTCCCATGCAGTTTGGCTTTTTTTTCATGAACTCTTTGCCTACCACAATGTTTTCAAGATTTTTAACTTACTTCTCTTCCAATAAATTTAGTGTTTCTGTTTTAATATTTAGATCTTTGATCCATTTTAACTTTAATTTAGTGCATGGTGAAAGGTATGGGTCTAGTAGTAGTCTTCGGCATGTGGAAAGCCAGTTTTTCCAGCACCATTTATTAAAGAGGCTATCTTCCTTCCATTGAACATGTTTGGCTCCTTTGTCAAAGATAGTGACTGAGTGTGTTTGTGCTTGTATCTGTGTCTTCTAATCTGTTTCATTGATTTTCGGTTGTGTTGTTGTGGCTTTACCATGCTGATTTCATCACAGTAGCTTTGTAATATAATTTTCAGTCAGGAATTGTGATGCCTCCTGCCTTTCCTTTATTTCCCAAGATTGCTTTTGCTATTCTAGGCTTCTTCTGGTGCCACATGAACTTTAGGAGTGTTTTCTCTCCATCTGTGAATTATACTAATGTTATTTTAACTGGGATTGCATTGAATCTGTACAACAATTTTGGGAGTATGGCCATTTTCACAATGTTGGTTCTTCCTATCCATGAGCAAGGAATATCTTACCATTTTCTGATATCCTCTTAGATCTCTTTTTTTCAGCGTACTATAATTTTCACTGTATAGATCTTTTACATCTTTTGTTAGATTGATTCCTAAGTATTTCATCTTTTTAGATGCTATTGTGAAAGGTGTGGTTTCCCGAATTTCTCTGTCAGTGTTTGTTACTTGTGTACAGGAATGCTATTGACTTTTGGGTGTTAACTTTGTATGCAGCTACGTGACTGAATTTGGTTATTAAATCCATGAGTCTCTTGTGGACATTTTGGGGTCTTCCATGTAGAGTATCATGTCATCTACGAATAATGATAATTTCACTTCTTCCTTTCCTACCATTTTTCCTTTTATTTCTCTCTCGTCTAATTTCTGTAGTCAATATTTCCAGAACTATATTGAATAGGAGTGGTGACAGTGCACATCTTTTTCTTGTTCCTCATTTTAAAGTGAAAGCTTTCAATGTTTGACCATTTAGTATGATGTTAGCTGTTGGTTTATCATTGATGGCTTGGATCAGCTTGAGGTAAAGGCCATCTATTCCTATTTTCTGTAGGGTTTTCAACATGAATGAGTGTTGGACTTTATTGAAGGCTTTTTCTTCATCAATGGAGATCATCATCTGATTTTTGTCCTTGGCTCTGTTGACATGGTGTATTACGTTTGTTGATTTGCATGTATGGAATCATCTCTGTATTCCTGGTATGAATCCCACTTGGTCGTGGTGTATAATGTTCTTGATGACTTGTTGTATTCTTTTGTTAGTATTTTTTGGAGAATTTTTGCATCTATATTCATGAGAGAGATTGACCTGTAGTTCTCTTTCTTGGTTGGGTCTTTCTCTGGTTTTGGTATCAGAATAATACTTGCCTCCAGGAATTGGTTGGGAAGAATTCCTTCCCTTTCAATTTCATTAAAGAGTTTGAGGAGAATTGGTGTTAAATCTTCCCTAAATTACTTGGAAAATTCAGCTGTGAATAGATCAGGACCTGGGCTTTTCTTCATTGGCAAGTTTTTAATTACATTCTCAATTTTACTGGCTGATATTGAGTTATTCAGGATTTTCTTATGTTCTTCATTCAGCTTTGGTATTGCATATGTATTTAGAAATCTATCCATTTCCTTTGTGCTTTGCAACCTATGAGAGTAAAGATTTTCAAAGTAGGTATTGATATTCTTCTGAATTTCTTCAGGATCTGTAGTGATTTCACCCCTTTCATTCCTTATTGGGTGTATTTTGGCTTTCTCTTTCCTTCTTTTGGTAAGGTTGGCTACAGGTTCATCTATTTTATTTATTCTTTCAAAGAACCAACTCTTCGATTTATTAATTCTTTGTATTTTTTTTAGTCTTCATTGCATTATTTTCTGCTGTGAGCTTTATAATTTTGTGCCTTCTTTGGGCTCTGGGTTTGACTTGCTCTTCTTTTTCTAGGAACATGAGGTGCAGCGTAAGATTGTTTATTTGTGCTTGTTCTGTTTCCAGAAGATGGGAGTTCATTGCTATAAATTTCCCTCTGAGGACTGCTTTCATTGCATCCCATGGGTTCCTGTAGGTTGTATCTCCATTTTCATTTGATTGTAAATAGTGTCTAATCTCTACTTTGATTTCATCTGTGACCCATCGGTTGTTCAGGAAGTTGTTATTTAATTTCCAACTGTTTATGGAGTTTTTGTGTTTTCTTTTGTCATTAATTTCCAATTTCATTGCACTATGGTCTGATAGTGTACATGGGATAATTTCAATTCCTTTGCATTTACTTAAACATGTTCTATGTACTGTATATGGTCTGTTTTAGAGAACATCCCATATGCATCTGAGAAGAATATGTATTCTGATGTTCTTGGGTGGAACACTCTGTAAATGTCTGCTAAGTCCATATGTTCACACGTTTCATTAAGTTCTGCTATTTCTTTCCCAATTTTTTTGTCTACTTGTTCTATCTCTTTTTGAGAATTGTGTGTTAAAGTCCCCTGTTATCATTGTATAGCTAGTTATTTCATTTTGCATGTCTGTTAGAATTTGTCTTATATAGGTGGGTGCTCCTATATTTGGTCCATAGAGGTTTATGATTGTTATCTCTTCTTGAAGCTTTCCCCTCACAGGTATGTAGTGACCTTCTTTATCTCTTTTGATTGTTCTTGGTTTGAATTTCACATTGTCTGCAAACAGAATAGCTACACCTCCTTTTTTCTGGGTTCCTGTCACATGGAGTATTATTATCTATCCTTTAATTTTCAGTCTTTGAATTTCCTTTTGCATTAAATGTGTTTCTTGTATACAGCATATAGTTGGGTTTTATTTTCTAATCCACTCTGCAAATCTGCTTGTTTTGGTTGCCAAATTGAGACCATTCACATTGATGGTTATAAGGGATATGTACTGGCTTATTTCTGTCATGCTATTCTCCTGCTGCTGGATTCTACTTTTTCTCTCTATTTAATTGCTTGCTCGGCTTGGTGGTTCCTTTCTGTTGTTCTTGAACTTGCAGTCTGTTTTATCTCTTTCTAGCATATCTTTTAGTACTCTTTGTAGGATTGTTTTAGTGCTCATGAATTTCTTCAGTTGTTCTTTATCATGAAAATATTTTATTTCTCCATTAAATTTGAAAGATAGCTTTGCAGGGTACATCAATCTGGGTTGGAAGTTGTTTTCTTTCAGTACCTGAAGTACTTCACTCCAAGCTCTTCTTGCCTGATGGTTTGTGTTGAGAAGTCTGCCATGATTCTGGTAGGCTTTCCTTTATAGGTGATCTGTTTCTTTTCTCTACCAGCTTTTAATATTCTGAGCTTTTGTTAAGTTTCTGGGATCTTCATCACTATATGTCTGGGGGTTGATTTTTTTTTGGTTATTATTAACTGGAGTTGTATGTACTTCACTTATCTGGATATCTGCTTCTCTTACCATGCCTGGGAAATTTTCTGCTACTATTTCTGAAAATAATCTTTTTTATGCCATTTGTGTTAACACCTGCTGTTTCATTAATACATATTCATCTGACATTGTTTCTCTTTGCTTTGTTTGCAGTTGCTGAATTGTTATTTCTTGGTTTCTTGTTACTTTTAAGAAATCCCTCCTTTCACCTTCAGTAGTGGCAACGCTGTCTTCAAGGTCTGAAAGTCTATCTTCAGCTTCATTCGGGCGGTTTTGCAAGATTTCAGTGGAATTTTTAAGTTCCTGAATATCTGTTTGCATCTGTTTCATACCCTCTATTTCTCTCCTATATTGTTCCCTAAAGGTTTCATTGAGTTGTCTATGCTCTTCTATTTTCTTGTCTATGTCATCTTTGGATATGCTGAACATTTCTTTCACTATTGCTGTCAATATTATTTTATTTTTTCCCCTAGACATTATATCTGATCTGATGTGTTCTATGGCCTGATAGAGTTGTTTCTTTCCTTCAGTTGCTATCATTTCAGAAATTTCATGTGTGTGATTTCCAGGCTCTTCTATGTTGATGCCTCCTGGACTTGTTTTGGGTGGTGTGGAGGTCTGGGATTGCATTTTGCTCCTTCATTTTGTCATGTTTAAAGAACTAGAGACTCCCTATAGTGTAGTCTCACTGTCCTGATTTTGTGTGAGTGGCAGGGTGAGAGTCTGAAGATCCCCAGTACTCAATGTGGCTCCTGTGCTGGTGAGTGGTGGCAAGGTGGGGTCCCTGATACTCCCGACCTTTCTTGCATTCAATTGGCTCCCAGGAGTTGTGGGAAGCACCGGGGAGGCTCACCGGCCTTCCTGAGACTGTCTGAGGTTCAGTCTAGCTTCCACAAGAGTAGAGGGAAATGCAGGCCAAGGTCACCAAGGCTTCAGATATTGCCCAGGACAGAACCTGCTCCTCATGCTGGAAGGGGAGGGGTGAGGGTGAGCTCCCCAAGGCCGCTGACTATATTCAGGTTTCAGCTGAGCTACCAGGGGGTTGTGAGTTCTGCCAGTGACCACCAAGGCCCCAGAAGTTGTCCCGGGATCCATGTGCCTCACACCCTAGTGAGGGAGGCACCAGAGTACCTCACCGGGTTCCTAAAGATGTCTGACGTTTGGCCCAGCCCCAGAAGACACACTATGGGTGTGGCAGGTGGCCTCTTAGGCCCCAGCGGGTGCCCGAGGTTTCGCCTGCCTTGCACACTGGTCAGGGATGCAAAGCTGGGACTCACCAGACTTCCTGAAGATGTCTGGGGTGCAACCCAGACCAGGCCCACACACTATGGGTGTGGCAGGTAGCCATCGAGGCCCCAGAGGGTGCCCGAGGTTTTGCCTGCCTTGCATGCTGGTCAGGGAGGCAAAGCCCAGACTCACCGGATTCCCAAAGATGTTTAGGGTTCAGCCCAGCCCAGGGAGACACCCTACGGGTGTGGCGGGTAGCCACAGAGGACCCAGAGGGTGCCCGAAGTCTCACCTGCCTTGCACCCTGGTCAGGGAGGCAGAGCCCAGACTCACTGGGCTTCCTGAAAATGTTCGGTGCTCAGCCAAACCCAGGCAGACACACTATGGGTGTGGCGGGTAGCCACCAAGGCTCCAGAGGGTGCCCGAGGTGTTGCCTGCCTTGCAAGCTGGTCAGGGAGGCAGAGTGTGCACCCATATTTATAACAGCATAATTTGTAATAGCTAAATCTTGGAAGCAACCCGAATGCCCATCAACTGAGGAATGGATAAAACGTTGTGGTCTTTTTATATAATGAAGTACTACTCAGTTATAAAGCAGGATAACCTCAAGGCTTTTATAGATAAACAGATGAAACTAGAGACCACACTTATAAGTGTAATAAATCAGAGTCACATCTGTAAATATCATACTGTCTCTCTAGTGTAAGTAACTGAAAGAATAAGTAAGATCCAAAATCTACATAGATATTATGAAATAGAAAGGAACTGCTCAAAAGGAAAGAATAAGTGGAATGGGAGAAAGTCAAAAATAAGAAGGGAAAATATATATGCAAGATAGCTAAGATAATTATACGACTAATTTCTATTAGTTCATTAAAAAGGATGGGTTGTGCTTACATTGGTAACTCAATTTTGCATACCTACATCTTGTAATCTGAGCAACTACTTTGAAGATAACAATATACAATATATTAGCCATTGCTAATTTCCTACTATCTCGTTTTGAATTTCGGTATCATTGTTTTTACTGTTTTTCTCTCTTTAAAATAAAAAACTTGAAAACATTTTTCTTTTATTCATGCATACTAGTCACACAGATTAGTCAGTGTCATTTTGGCATATTTGTACATACCTATAACATACTTGGATTGTTTTCACACTTCTTTGCTACAACTCTTCCCCTTCCTCTTGGTCCTCTTCTTTTTTAATAGTCTCCCTTCTAATTTCCTGTTATCTCTTTATAAAGAAATTAAGATCCCACCTACTTACTTTATAACCTTTTTTATTCTTTTTTTTTGTTTTTTTTTTTTTTTTTTTGTTTTTCTCTGGTACCAGGAACTGAACTCACGACCTTGCGCTTGCCAGGCAGGCGCTTTTGCCGCTGAGCTAAATCCCCAGCCCCACCTTTTTTATTCTTATATATCATGAATATGAGCTAAGATTGATAATATCAACAACAATGAAATGGAGAAAGGGGATTTAGAGGAAGAGAGAGGGAAGTGTGCTGGAAGGGGAGTGAGATTTAAAAGAAAGAAACTAACATGTACACGTGGCCACTCCCCAAGAAGAATGTAAATTTGATGTACTGGAAACATGTACTAATAAAAAGAAGATTCCACATATTAGAGAATATGTGTGATATTTGACTTTCTGAGTCTGGTTTATTTCACTTTCCAAAGCTTTTGAGTACCAACATGACACTGAAAAAGTTTCAGAGTTTGGACCTCTTCACATATCAGATATGTGGATTAGGGATGTTCAACTAGCAAAGTCTATGTAAATGTTGCAAAATCTGAAAAGTTTTGAAATATGAAATACTTCTGGTCCCAAGCATTTCAGATAAGTATTCTACTTATAATACTAGCTTCATGAACACTTCGTGTGTTCATGAAGCCTCATGAAATGTTTCCTCTTCTGAGATTTTCTAAAAGAGATTGTGTAAAATTGGTGTTAATTCTTCTGCATTCCCCCTCCTTCATTGACCCTTTTTGTCTCCTTCCCCCAATTCCCTCCCATACTTCTCTTATTTCAGTCAGTACTCTCTCTGTTGCTCTTACTGGGTAAATTCTGTTAACCTTAAATTCCTTTATTCCATCTTTTGTCAATTTCCACTCTACTATTAATTCCATCCTGTGAGCTTTTATTTTACTTTTGTTTTTCAGTTCTATGGTCTATATTTGGTTCCTTTTTAAAAATAATTTCTCTTTCTCTACCAAGTTTTTAAGGCTTCTGTAGCATCTGCTCTGAAATATGTAGGTACCAGTAAGAAGACATACAGAATTCTTCAGTGTTACTCCTCAAATTTCAATCTCTAGGCAGCCTGTCATCTAATCACCTTTTGGAGTCTTCTTATGCTTGATTATTGTGTTATGTCCAGGTTTTTAAAATTGTCAATATACTAAAATTTTGTTTTTTTTAGTTTTAATTGATACATAAAAACATAAAAATTGTGCATCTTTGTTTTGATATTTGTATATATTGCATAATGTTTAATTAGGTCAAATCTATCTTCATGTATCAGTTGTTTGTGGTGAAAGTTTTCAAAACCTTTTCTTCTAGCTTTTTAAAATGTGCATCACATTATTGTGATCTGTAGTCATTTCACTGTGCAATAGCATACCAGATTGCTTCTATCTAACTGTAACTTAAATTTTATTTATCAATTTTTACCTATTCTTTTCACCACTCTACTCTCAATGTAACACATCCTGCAGTAGGATTGTTGGATCATATAATAGTTCTGTATTTCGTTTTTTGAGGAACCACCATACTATTTTTCATAATGGATATACTAATTTATACCCCTATCAACAGCAGGCAGGGGTTCCATTTTTTGCATATCCTTGTCAGCAATTGTTATCATTAGTCTTTTTTGTATTAGTCATTCTTACTTGAGCGAGGTGATGTCTCATTGTGGGTTTTACTGCATTTGCCTGATGATTTGTGGTGCTGACTATTTTGTCATGTATTTTTCTGGGTTTGTCTTCTTTTGAGAAATATCTATTTAGACCTACTGCTCTTTTTAAAATTAGGTTACTAATTTTTTTTGCTATTGAGTTTTTGCAGTTCATTGTGTATTCTAGATATTAACACTTTGTCAGATATATAGTTTGTAAATATTTTCTCCCATCCTGTGGTTTGCCTCTTGACCCTTTTGATGGTTTCTTTGATGTGCAGAATCCTTTTAGTTTGATGTAACCCCCTTTTGTCTATTTTTGCTTTGGTTTCCTGTGCTTGTGTGGTCTTATACAGAACATCCTTGCCTATTTCAGTGTCTGGAAGCATTGATTCTGTGGTTTTTTTTTCTGGTAGTTTTACAGCTTCAGCTCTTACATTTAAGTTTTTAATCCATTTTGAATTTACTTTTGTAACTGGTGAGAGATAGAGGTCTAGTTTTATTCTTCTGCATGTGGTCATCAAGTTTGAACAGTACCATTTATTGAAAAGACTGTCCTTTCTGCACTGAGTGTTCTTTGTCATAAGTCAGTTGGCTATAGATGCACGGTTTTATTTCTGAGATCTTTATTCTGTTTCACTGATTTATGCATCTATTTTTTTGCCAATAGCAAGCTAGTTTAATTACTAGAGATTTATAGTATCTTTTGAAGTCAAGTTGTGCAATGGCCCCTGCTGCACATTTTTTTGCTCAGGATTTCTTTGGTTATTTGGGTTTTTATATTACTTATTATGACTGGAGTGAATTGATGTATCATTGTGGTTTTTATTTGTACTTACCTGATGATTTGTGATGTGGAACATTTTTCCATGTATCAGTTAGCCATTTGTTTTTCCTAGTTCTCTGAAGAATGTCACTGGCATTTTGATAGTGTATAAAAATTTACAGATTCAGATTCAATATCATTGAATTTGTAAATTGTTTGGGTCATTTACACAATATTGATTTTTCCAATCCATGAACACAGAACATTTTTCTACTTTTTATATCTTCTTCAGTTTCTTTCATCATTAATTTATAATTTTAACTTTAGAGATTTTCACTTATTTTGTTAAATTTATTCCTACATTTTTTGTAGCTATCATAAATGAGGTTGCTTTCTGAATTTCTATTTCAGTTAATTCACTATTAGTATGCAGCAATGCTACTGATTTCTGCTAATGATTCTGTTACTGATTCTGTTGATTAGATATCCTGCAACTTCGCTGGATTTATTTATTAGTTCTAATAAATTTTAGTGGAGCTTTGGGGGGTTTCTATATATAAGAGCATGTCATCTGCAAACAGTGACAATTCTTTTTTATTAAAGAGTAAAAGAAGGATAACATAGTAATGGGGGCTTACCAAATTATAGACGAAGTAGTAGGAAGTTATCAGTGGTTGTTGTTTTACATAGTGTTATCTACAAGATAGTTTCTGAGGAAAACAAATAGACAAATAATAGTGAGTTACAGACAAAAGTGGTAGGAGATTATCAATGGTTGTTATACTATACTTTGGTATCTTCAAACTGGTTTCTAAAGAAAACAAATAGAGCTAACACATGAGTGACCAATTGAATAATCACTGACTATTCTCAATGGTTGTTGTGGGAAACACATAGTAATAAACATACATCCGTTTATGAAATAGCATAGGAACAATACAAACATTACAGAGTTACGGACAGATTAGTAGGAAAATATCAATGGCTGCTGTAATATATGGTGGTATCTTCAAAGTGGTTTCTCAGGAAGACAGAGATATGCAAGAAAGATCTAACAAGTAGTTACAGCCTAAGGGTTGCAAAAAATAGCGTATTACCTCCTCACCAGTGACTCCTTTCACTGAGGTGTGATGGCTAGAAGGAAGGCCAGGATTGAAAATAAGGGCCAAGAGACTTGCACCTGTGTCTAGCAACAGGCTGTTTTCTTTTTCCTCTATAGTCATGATTATCTGGGGCTCCTCCATGGAGATGACAGTCTGACTAGAGGGAGAAGGCAGAGTATGCCCCAGGCCCCCTCATTCCTGTTAGACTAACTGGTAGGATGGTTCTGAGCTCTGGGGCCTCTGCTTCAGAGGGCAGACCAATCTCCAGTGGTCACGTTTGCATTCAGGGCATGGCCCGGGAGGCTTCTTAGGGCAGTTCCTCTTGAGGAGGCCTGGCTTTTAACAATGGTAGCAGATGAATGTAGTCGTTAAGTTTTTCTTGGGGCCCTGAGAATCAGACTTAGGGTCTGTTTCTCTTAGTGCTGCAGCAAAAGCAGCTGCTTTTTCTCGGTCTCTTTGTTTTCTCTCCTTGGCCTCCTCCTCATCATGGCTATAGAATACTGAGGAGGCAATTCTTACTAACATCTCAAGTGAGCCATCTGGGGTAAAAGACAAAATGACAATTTGACTTCTTTTCCCATTTGGATGCCCTTTATTTTTTTCTCTTATCTGATTATTCTGGCTAGTACTTTCAACAGTATGTTGAATCAAACTGTTGAAAGTGAAAATCCTTCTTTTGTTTCCAAATTTTAGAGAAAATACACTAGTATTTGAACTCAAATGTTTCTTAATCTTTATCCATTTGTGTGGTCAAGTAAGGCCATGTCAATAGGTTGCTTCTTAGTCTTCTTTCCTTGTTAAGCCCTTTTAGAAGGTATTCAATAAAGAGCTTTAATTTTTATAAAAAATTGAGAATAATATACATGCTTAAATGTGCAGAAACACTAAGTGAATACTCATTGTATTTTCACAGAGCACACTCACATAATTTGCACCCAAATCAAGAAATAAAACATTACAAGCAACCACAAAGACTCCCTTTCCTACTTGCTTCCAATAACTACCCATCTTAGTACTATCTCTATTGTCTAAAAGTGTATATTAATTTTGCCTATTCTCTTTTATGTCTGGATTTTTTATTGGCAGTTGTGTTCAGTTCATAGCTATACAGAATTCCATTGGGTGAAAAATTTCTCAAATAATCCATTTTACTCTTGATGTGCATTTAGTTGTTTGTTAATTAGGGTTCTCTTGAAAACAAAATGAACAGAACCATTCAAAGGAAAAAAATTTCCCCCTTCTTAGTGAGGGCAGCTTTTTGCTCTAATCAAGCTTTCAGTTGATTGGAAGGGGCATCTACTTTATTCAGTTTCCCAACTGAAATGTTAATCTCATCCAAAAGACCCTCACAGAAACACTATGAATAATATTTATCTGGGCACCCCATGATGCAACCAAATTGCTATAATATTAAACATTATAGATGTTTTCTAGTTTGAGCCATTATGAATATGCTGCTATAAACATTCCTGAACATACCTGTGAGTGAATACATATGTATGATTTGTTCAGTGTATGTCTAGGAGTGAAATTGCTGTGCCATAGTGATTCCTATATTTCATAGATTCAGCTTTAGTAGATATGGCCAAAGAATTTTTCCCAAGTGGATGTACAAATTTATACTCTCATCAGTAGTGTATGAAAGTTCTACTTGCTCTTCATACTTGTGCCACAATAATTGACTTATTTTTCATTTTAGTTATTCTGATTAAATATATAGATATTGTGTTGTAGTATTAATTTGTATTTCTCTGATGACTAAGGAAGTTTATCTCTTTTTGATGTTGTTTTACCCTTTGGCTATTCTCTTTTGTAGTGTTTCTTCAGATGTTTTACCCATATCTATTGGGTTGACTGTCTTTTTCTTAGAAATATGTGCAACTTCTTTACATAATCTGAATAAGAGGCTTTTGTTGACAAAGTATTATGTCATCTCTTGTGCTGTGGTTTGCTGTTATTTATATTTATTATTTATTTGTTTATGTATTTATTTGTCACAGTACTGGGGATTGAATCTAGGGCCTTCACACTAAGCTACATCCCCAGCCCTTTTTTACTCTTTATTTTTGAGATAGGATCTCATTACCTTGCTAAGTTACTGAAGCTGAGCTTGAGTCTGTGATCCTTCTGCTTAAGCAACCCAAAGTTCTGGGAGTATTGGCATGAGCCACCATACCTGGTCTTTTACACTTAAGGGTAGCTTTTTGTGTACACAAGTCTTTAATTCTACTATAGTTCTAATTTATCATTTTTTCTTATAGTTAGTGTTTTTTTGTCCTGCTTAAGAAGTCTTGGTGATCCTACTTTAGCATTTTCTTATCTTTTCTAGAATGAAAGTTACTTTAAAAGCATTGATGTGGTAGAAGACAAAGAGGTGGGAGTTTTGATCTAATTTTAGGGGACTGATCATCTAAATTAAATCAGAGCTGACAAACAATGTAATGCCTACAGTTTATTAGTCCTATGGTGATGCAAGGCAAATTTTCCAAATGTCTGAAATGGATTCTTCAAATTCCAAATACATTAGGCAAAAACTCAGGTTTGGCAAAAAACCATGTTATTGCCACCCACACCCTCTTTAGCATGCCCAGATGCCAAATTGTTTAAAGTTCTAAATAGTTGCTTTGTAGATTAAATAAATTAAGCTCATTTGTTTGCACTCGTATTTTTAAGACTTAATTGCCCAAACTTGCTCCTCAAGTTTGTTAGCAGTAGAAAAGAAGTGAAATTTATTATGTTACACGAACAAAACATAAGAAGTAAAATGAAGTTTTAAAGTGTTTCAGGAAAAATCAAGTTGGTAAATATTAAAAGGTTTGTCATAAAACTGTAGTTACTTTCAAGCATTCAGAGCAAAATAAAAGGGAAAGAATTGTTTACCTTATATTGACTATAAGTATGTAGACTCAATAGGGTTATACACAGTACATTCTATGGTAATAAGATGTGTCACTTTCAAGGAAATATTTCTATAAGAGATGAAAGAGAACAAGAGGAAAATGTAAACCACTTACTTCAAAAGGAGTAAGTATGTGACACAGTTAACATTATTTTTTTAAAAAAATCTTGAGCTGGACACTGTGGCACACACCTGTAACCCCAGCACTCAAGAGGCTGAGGCAGAAGGATAGTGAGTTCAAGGCCAGCCTGGACTATATAGTAAGACACTGTCCCATTAAAAATTTAATGGTGCATTTAGAAAATAGCTTTGGTGAAACTCTGCTACACTTTAAATTGGGAGACAGAGGACAGCTCCCTTTAGAGTAGGGTTCCTCTCCACATCATGTAGGTAGTTTAGCAGTTCTTAGCATATGGTCTCTAGACAAGAAGCACCAGCAACATCTGGAAACTTGTTAGAAATTGCAAATTTTGATGTTCTTCCCTAAATGTACTCTCAGAAGTCTACTTTTGTTTGTTTTCAGTTTGGGGGATGGAACTCACAGCCTTGTGCATGCTAGGCAAGTGTTCTACCACCAAGTTACATTCTCAGCCCAGGAATGTGCTTTTAACAAGCCTTCTAGGTGATTCTGAGACATACCAAAATCTGACAGCCATTGAACCTTTTAAATTAAATTGATAGTAGTTGGTTTATGTGGTTTTCTAAATCAATAGGCTGTAGGTTCACCAGAAACCATTATAGGATGTTTGAAGTGTATGGGGATCACCTGGATTGGATTCAGATTTTGACTCAAATCACTAAAGCAGGATCACTGTAGGCAAGTGATTGTGTTTCACAGTGCATTGATATCTTCGTTTATAAATACAACCTTGGTTGGGGAGGTAGAGCCCAGAGAAGACTGGTATAGGTTTCACGTGTTCACTGGAATTGCCAGAAATCACTCAATAACAAGCTGTGAGTATTGGAAGTTTCCCTTTCACATTCTTCCTCAGAATCTGGAGAGATGAAAATAATAAGGATGGCATGTCTATATCTGTTTTCATGAGAAGCCACTTTGAAGATATCAATATGTAATACAACCACCATTGTTAATTCCCTACCACTCTGTTTGTAACTCTGTATTGTCTGTATTGTGCTTGTGATATGTTGTAAAATGTTGTATGTCTGTTAATGTTTCCCTCCTTTTATCTTTAAAATAAAAAAAAAGAAAATAATAAGGATCTGGAAAATACCACATTTAAATAAAAAATATTTGCAGAGATGGAAGGGGAAGTATGTTTTTGTGTTGTCGAAGTAGCTGTATGTTGCATCTATATGTAGCTGGATTCACAGTTGTTTTATGAGAATTTACCATTTTCTATAGTGTAATCTTATAAAATGAAAATATATATAAAATTTCAGTTTTGGAGACATTATCAGAGATAAGCTTCTTAGCTATTTCATTTATTTATTTATTTATTTATTTATTTATTTATTTATTTATTGAGATGAGGCTCACTATGTAGTTCAGGCTGCCTGTGGCTTACTATCCAGAAGAGACCCAGAATAGCAAAACCAAACCTGGGCAACAAAGACAAGGCAGATGGCATCACAATCCTTGATTTTAAATTATATTACAAAGCTACTGTGATAAAATAAATACGATACTGGCAAAAAAACAGACCTGAGGATCAATGGAATAGACTGGAAGATGCAGCCCCAACCACAAACACACTCAACCAACTTAACTTTGACAAAGGGGCCAAACTTGTTCACTGGAAGAAAGACAGCCTCTTTAATAAATGGTGCTGGAAAAACTGGCTCACCACATGCTGATGACTGAAACCAGACCCATGCCCATCACCATGCCCTAAACCCAAGTCAAAATGGATTACAGATCTAAATATTAAAACAGAAACATTAAATCTACTGAAGAGAAAGCAGGTAAAAATCTTGAAGACATAGGGGTAGGCAGAGAGTTCATGAACAAAAACCAAACTGCACAGGAAATACTTCACTTCAATGATCAACAAGTGGGATATCATCTTACTGAAAAGTTTCTGCACATCTAAAGAAATCACCAGCAGAGTAAAAAGAAAACCCACAGATTGGGAAACAATTCTAGCTGATTGTCCCTTGAAAAAAAAGATTTCTATCTAGAACATATAAAGCATTCAAAAACATCAGCCCCCTTAAAATTCAATGACCAAATACAAAAATGGGCATCAGAGATGAACACACACTTACACACTTGTCAGATAAAGAAATACAAATGTCAGATAAATACATGAGAAATTGCCAACAACATTAGTCATTCAAGAAATGCAAATTAAAACAACACTGAGATTCTATCTCACCCCAGTAAGTCTGGCTATCATTAAGAAATCATATCAATATGTAATACAACCACCATTGTTAATTCCCTACCACTTCGTTTGTAACTCTGTATTGTCTGTATTGTGCTTGTGATATGTTGTAAAATGTTGTATGTCTGTTAATGTTTCCCTCCTTTTATCCTTAAAATAAATAAATAAATAAATAAATAAATAAATAAAAAAGAAAGAAATCAACCAATAACAAATGCTGTAGAGGCTGCAGAGAAAAAGGAACCCTTCTCTACTGCTGCTGGGGGTGTAGACTGGCGTAACCACTGTGGAAATCAGTTTGGAGAGTTCTCAGTAAACTAGGACTAGAGGTCTCATTCAACCCAGCTATTCCCCTTCTGGGTATTTTCCCAAAAGAACTGAAAACATCATATCACAGTGATATATGTGCACCCATGTTTATAGCAGTGCAATTTGTAATAGTTAAATCATAGAAGCAACCAAAATGCCCAACAACTGAGGAATGAATCAAAAAGTTGTGGTATTTTTATATAATGGAATATTACTCAGCTATAAAGAAAGATAATCTTGAAGCTTTTATAGGAAAATAGACACAGGTAGAGATCATACTCATAAGTGAAATAAATCACACCTGCCTGTATAAACACCATATTGTCTCACTAGTGTAAGAACCTTAAAGAGTGAATAAAATCTAGGATGTACAATAGATACTGTGAAACAAAAGGAAACTGCTCAGAAGAAAAGAACAACTGTGATGACGGAAAACAGAAAAGAAAGAAGGGGAAAATATGTATATATGTATACACAGGGTAGTGAACATAGTTGTACAACTGACTTTTATTGCTCTATTGAAGGGAACAGTTGATGTTTAAGTGCTTGATCAATCTTACATGTCTATTTTTGTTCATCTGAGTAACCAATTTGAAGATATTAACATGGAATAGAACAACCATTGTTAATTTCTTATCACTTTGTCTAAAATTCTGTATTGTTTGTATTGTTTTTGTGTTAATTTCTAAACGTAGGCATGTTTGCTAATATGTTTTTGTTCTTTTACCTTTAAAATAAAATAAAACATGAATAAAAAGACCAAAATTGCTAAAAATTACATTTCCTTCAAAACTTCCCACACCTAATGAAGATCTTGAAAAGTGAAAAGCTTTCAGTCTTGCACCAGTACTGATATACTAGCCACAAGAGCAAATGTTTACATTTTCATGAATTGAATGATACCATTATGGAGGACAGATATTCTTAAATTTAAATTATGTAAATGTAAAATTAGAAAAATTATACTAGAAACAAAGGTAAAAAATACACTAAACTCATCATTTCCTAATTATTTTGTGAAATTTTTCTTTGCTCTATTTTCTCCACACTGTTTCTTTTTGCACAAGGAATGCCAATCTATCAGATACTAACAATAGAGGTCTCCATACTAGAAAGAAAATCTTCCGCTATAATCATCCTACAAATCTCAGCAGAAATAAGCAAAAAAGTGGGAAGACAAAGCACCAAAATGCCTCCAAAACCTTAACTCCTCCAAAGATGATCCATGGAGTGAAGAAAAGGTAATAAAAATCCGTAAATCCAAGTTTTCCTAAGGATAAAATAAGAGATTTTTAAAAAACAGATCAATAATGTGCTTGGCAGACTCAACATATAATGGACCTAATAAACTAAACCATCAGTAACCTTACAAAAGACACTAATTAAAAAGCTAGCTGAGCTATACCAAACATGAATGACTACATTAACCAATAAAGCATCCATTGAAAGGTGCCAAACAGAAATTCAGAAGATTGGAAATATTATTGAAAGTATGGACAGGAGTAGTGAGCAGTGTGAGGACAGGGTGTCAAAACTAGAAGCAAGGCTAATGTTAGTGATCCATTATTTAGAGATAACTTAAAAACTACAAGAACCCATGAAAATGGACCCAACAGCTGTTAGATGATGTGAAGAAGAGCAATCTAAGTATAATTATAACTAGTAAAAAATCAGAAAGCAATACAAAATGACATAATAAACCTGCTAACAGAAATAATAAAAAATTTCCAAATATGGGGAAAGAATTTAAGATACAGATAAGTGAGGCCCAAATAGATATGGTCAGAAAAGAACCTCTCCTCGACACATCATAATCAAAATTACAAAAGTCCAACACAAGGAGCAACGTTTAAAAGCTGTCAGAGAAAAAGCAACAAATCACTTATAAAGTTAACCTATTAGAATTACAGCAAACTTCTTAACACAAACATTAAAGGTCAGAAGAGCTTGGCGTGAAATGTTTCAAGCCCTGAAAGAAAACAACTTCTAACCCAGACTGATATACTGTGAAAAACTATCGTTCAAAATTGATGCAGAAATAAGGTATTTCCATGAAAAAAGTATCAAAGGAAATTCATGACTACCAAACCAGCACTCCGAAATATTCTCAAGGATATCCTAGAAAGAGATAATGAAGCTGAGAATACCAAAAGATCTAATAGAATGAATACATTAGGCAGATGAGCAGTTAAATAGAAGGGAAAAAAGGGAACCAGCAATAGGACAATAATGCAATAACAAATATAAGTCAGTACCTTTCAGTACCGAAGCTCATTTTTTTCATTAGTATATGTTTGCAGTTTTGTACCCCTCCCCTCCCTCCAACCATTCTTCCCCTCACCATTTTCAAAAGCTCTATTTCCACTTTGTCCTTCAATTCTTTTTTTTAATGCTTTACATTCCTTTTCTTCTCTTGTCCTCTGCCCTCCCTGAGAGCTCTTGTTCCCCTTCCCATTTGAAGTTCTTCCTACTTCCTTGTATGTGTTTTCCACTTTGCTCCTTGTTTATACTTTGGGCTTCTTACACAAGAGAAATAATACAATTTTTAAAGTTGTGTGTCTGGTCTATTTCACTTAAGATTATGGTCTCAGAGTGGATTCATTTACTTAAAAATATCTCCAGTTTATCTATCATTATGGCAGAGTGGTACTCCATTGTATATAAATATCACATTTGTATCCATGCATCTGTTGATAGGCATATAGCCTATTTCAGAGATTTACCTCTTATAAATTGTGCTTCTATAAATATGAATATGCATGCCTCACTATGGTATGATTTTAACTTTTTTATTTTTTAAAGAGAATAAAAAATAATTTTAAAAAATACCTTAGAAATGATAAAGAATTTCACTAAATAAGATGATAGGAATTCAACAATGGTTGTTATATTACATATTGTTGTCTTCAAATTAGTTGTTCAGATTACCAGATATAAGCATGCAAAATTGGTCAAAAGGTTAAAAAGAAGAAAAAAATTAAGTATTAACTGTTCATTTCAATAGACCAGTAGAGATCAGCAGTACAATTATCCCAGCTATCCTGTGTATGTACGTATATATTTTTCCCTTCCTTCATTCTTTCTTTTCTCTTTTGCCTCATCCCAGTTGTTCCTTCCCTTTGAGCAGTTTCTTTCCCTTTCACAGTATCTATTGTACCTTTTGGATTTTATTTACTCTTTCATGTTCTTCCACTAGGGAAATAATACTATGTTTACACATGTGGGTCTGATTTATTTCACTTATGAGTATGGTCTCTAGTTGCATCCATTTACCTATAAAAGCCTCGAACGGTTTAAACTTTTTTGGGAAGATACATAGAAGGGGAAACCTGGGTCAAATGGAACCTCTAGTTTTAGATTTTAGGAATCCCCATATTGCTTTCTATAGTACCTGTACTAATATACCTTCCCACCAACAATGGAGAAGGGGTCATTTTTCCCTGCATCCTCTCCAGCATCTGTTATTAACTAATTTATTGATGATAGCTATTCTTTCTGGCATGAGAGGGAATCTCATTTTCATTTTAATTTGCATTTCTAGAATGACCAGAGATGTTGAGCCTTTTTTAATGTATTTATTGGCCATTTATAATTCTTCACATGAGAAATATCTATTCATTTCAGATGTCCATTTTTGGATGGGGTCTTTACATTTGGGGATCAAATTTTTTGAGTTTGTTATATACTCTAGACATAATCCTCTGTCTGAGGATTAATTAGTAAATATTTTCCCATCCTGTAGGACATGTCTTCACTCTGCTGGCAGAATGAAGTGCTGGCAATTTACTTTTCTGTGAAGAAGCTTTTTAATTTTATGTAATTCCGTTTGTTGATTCTATGTAATATTTCCTGTTCAACTGGGGTTTTGTTCAGAAAGTCTTTGCTTACACCTATGTCTTACCGATTCTGTCTTCCAGCACATTAAATGTTTCTGTTTTAATGTTTAGATCTTTGATCCATTTCAATTTTTGCTTAGTGACTGGTGAGAGATATGGATCTAGGTTCAATCTTAGGTATGTGGAAAGCTGATTTTCCCAGCACCATTTTCTAAAGAAGCTATCTTTCCTCCAGTTAAGGTGCATGGAACTTTCATGAAAAATAAGGTAGAGAAGTGTGCCTGTAATTATTTCTGCACTTTCTATTCTGTTCCACTGATGCACAAGTCTGCTTTTCTTGCCAATACTATGCTGTTTTTATCACTGTAGCTTTGCAGTACAACTTAAAGTTGGGGACTGTGATGTTCCCTGCCTTGCCCTTGTTGCCCAGAAATACTTCTGCTCTTCTCAGTCTCCTCTGATTCTATATAAATTTTAGGATTATTTTTTCTAGATCTGTGAGGAATGCTACTGGTATTTTGATTGGGATTGTATTAAATCTGCATAACAGTTTTGGAACTATGGCCATTTTGACAATAGTGGTTCTGTCTATCCAGGAACAGGGGTTATCTTTCCATTTTCAGATGCCTTTTTAAATCTCCTTTTCCAGAATAGTATATTTTTCCTTGTAGAGGTCTTTCACTTCCTTGGTTAGATTAATTCCTAAATATTTCATTTTTCTTAATGCTATTGTGAAAGGTGTTGTTTCCCTAACTTTTCTCTCAGTGACTTTTTAATTGGTGTACAAGAATGCTATTGATTTTTGAGTGTTGACTTTGTATCTGCTATGCTAGCGAATTTGATTATTATTCTAGGAGTTATTTGGTGGAGTTTTGGGGGTCTCATATGTAGAGGATCATGACATCTGCAAATAATGATAATTTGACTTCTTCCTTTCCTGTTCATATTCCTTTATTTCTTTCTTTTGTCTAATTGCTCTGATTAATATTTTGAGAACTAAACCCCAGTTTCACAGGTAATATTACATAGAACCAACGAATGGAGTGTTGATAGTGGGCAATCTTGTCTTCTTGATTTTAGGCTAAATGTCTTCAGTTTTTCCCCATTTAGCATGATGCTGGCTGTTGGTTTGTCATGGATGATTTTTATTAGTTTAAGGTAAAGACTTTCTATTCCAATTTTCATTAGGGTTTTTATTACAAATTCATATTTAATTTTGTTAAATGCTTTACCTGCATCTACTGAGATGATGTGGTTTTTTTGTTCTTGCTTCTGTTAATGTGATTGTTATATTTATTGATTTGCATATACTAAACTATCCCTGCATCCCTGGAATGAATCCTACTTGGTAATGGTGTATAATCTTTTTGATTATTTGCTGCATTCTATTTCCCAGTATCTTCTTGAGGATTTTTGCATCTATGTTTATTAAAGATATTAGCCTGCAGTTGTATTTTTTTTGGTTTTGTCCTTTTTTAGTTTTGGTACCAGGTTTGCTTACAAGAATGACGTTGGGAGTATTGCTTTCTTTTTTATTCTATTAAAGAATTTGAGCAGTATTGGATTTAGATAATCTCTAAAGTTCTAGTAGAATTGGGCAGTGAAACCATTGGGAGCAGGGCTTGTCTTAGTTGTAGGTTTTTTAATTACTTCTTTAATTTCATTGACTAACATTGGATTATTCAGTTTTCTTCTTCTTGAATTAGTTTTAGTGATTATCATATATCTAGGAATCTACCAACTTTTCTGATTTTTCTATTTTATTAGAGTACTGGTTCTCAAAATAGCTACCAATGATCTTCTGGAATTTTTCAGAATCCATTATGATTTTGCCCTTTTATAATTGCATGGATTTGGGTCTTTTCATCCCTTGTTTTGATAAGGTTTGTCTATTTTATTTAGTCTTGCAAAGAATCAACTTTTTGATTTATTGATTATTTGGGTCATTTTTACCAATTAAATTAATTTCTGCTCTGCTCCTTATTTTCCTTCCCTGTATTAGGTCTGGGTTTGAATTGTTCTTGTTTTTCTAGAACCTTGACGTTCACCATTAGATTATTTATTTGAGCTTGTTCTGTATTTCTGAGAATTTAATGCCATAAACTTTCCTTTTAAGACTAGTTTTATTGTGTCTTATGGGTTCCAATATGTCATACTTGTATTATCATTAGATTGTAGGAACTGTCTAACATCTTATTTAATTTCATCTATGATCTATTGATTATTCAAGAGGATATTATATAACTTCCATGTGTTTGTGCAATACTGTAATGTCTTTTGCCAGTGATTTCTGGTTTCACTGTAGAATTATCTGATGATATGCATGGGATAATTTAAACACTTTGCATTTGTATAAGCATACTCTGTGGGCTAGTATGTGGTCTCTTTTAGAGCAAGTCCCATGTGCTGCCGAGAAGAGTGCATATTCTGTTGCTTTTGGGTGGAACACTCTGTAGTTGTCTATAATGTCCATTTTTTTAAAGATTTGGTTGAACTCTGATATTTCTTTGTTGAATGTTTTTTGTCCTGTTAATCTACTTGTGACAGTGAGGTATTGTGGTCCCCCATTAGAATTGCATTGGTGCTTATTTGATTTTTCATGTCCATCACTGTTTTATAAAGCTGTGTGTGCCAATATTTGGTGTGTATATATTTATGATTGTTATCTCTTTCTGTTCAATTGTTCCCATAACCAGTATGTAGTGACCTTCTTTGTCTCTTCTGATCAGTCTTGACTTGAAATCCACTTTATCTACAATTAGAATAGCTACTCCTGCTTTTTTCTGGGTTCTTGTTTCATGGAGTATTGTTTTCCATCTTTTGACTTTCACTCTATGAATTTCTCTTTGAGTTAAATGTATTTCTTGTATGCAGCATATTGTTAGATCTTGCTTCTCGATCCATTCAGTTAATCTGTTTCTTTTATTTGTGAATTGAGATCATTCACACTAATGATTATAACTGATAGGTATTGACTTATGTTGTCATGATATTATTTTCCTGCTGCTCATTTCCTTTCTTTCTATTCTATTTAATTGCTTGCCTGCTTGGTTGGAAGGAGTGGAGATTTGAAAGGTTATGTAAAGATGCAATAGGAATAAGAAAAAACAAGAAAATAGGAAAAGAAACAAAAGAAAGAAAAACAAAGACAATAAAAACAAGAAGGAAATATTAGTGGAAAGTTTTAGAGATTTTTATTTTATTAATTGTCAGAACAAATTAGTCAGATATCTCTGCTTGGAGAAATCAATCCAATGTAGAAATTAAAATATTGATCCACACCCACCCATACACAGTTGCATACTCACTGAAACCTCATTCCCACAGTTTGGGGGTAAGGGAGTCAGAGAATGCAAGCAGATCTCTGCATATTTTTCATTTTCTGGCTGTATGGAGAGCCAATGACCCCATGCTTTTGCAGACCTGGTGTTTTTAGCCTTTCCAGTTCCAAGGCCTCTTTTTTCCTCAGGACTCGTAGTGGGGCATTAACTCTGCTCCCTCCAGTTTGCTTCAGCGTGGGGTTCTCTGTCTATGCTGAACTTTCAGATGGCTCTCTCCTGTCTTTCCCACAGTCTTTGGAACTCCAAGTTCCCTTCCCTTACCTCAGTCTTCTGTGATTCAGGTAGCCTCAAGGGTTTAGGGAGAAAGTTTTCTTTAACAGTACTGAACTCTTCTCAATCCCACCTCCACCCCCCAGCCCCACCATACCCTCCACCTCACTACACCCCACTCCTTGCCTAAGGGTCCTAACTGCCCTGAAACTCTGTATTTATCTTTAGATTTTTGTTTTTGTCCACATATACAGAGCAGTGAAGGGAGAAACCATGGAGGGAGCAATGTTGATTTAGGGAAGTGTCCAACTATAGTCATCTCCTTATCTTCTTCCCCTGGAAGTTTTTTAGATTTTCTTAGGGACTCTGAACCTGTGCTGGGCTCTGGATTCATGGACCAGGATTATATTTACCGTGTCCTGGAAGGAAAATAGGACTTTCCTTAGGGTTTGTGAACAATATCTTCTGCAGTAGGTACCTCATCTGTTCAAGAAAGTTTGTACATTGTACAGGGTAGCTAAGTCTCCAGGTTTGGGCTGGGAACTTCACTGATGATTTGGGAGATAGTTTACTAATATTATCACAGATTTCAGTCCACCTCCCTGGAGAGACACCATGTGGTTCTCCTACACAGTGAACAATTCCATCTCCTGTTCTAAGCTGGATGAACACCTCAATTTATGTGCAATTTGGGTTCCTATTTTAGGTTTCCCATATTTTGTATTTCATGAGATCACTATACTGTTCAAGGGTGAATCTGGTATTTGACACTTCTACAATTTGTTTTAGCTGTGTTCTGACTAACGTTGGTGCATAGCATGGAACGCTCTGTGAATGTTGCTTTCTCTATAGCAACATAATGGCATAATCTACTCTTCTCCACACTGTTAACATCTGTTGTAGGTCTGTAGAAGCGCTATATGATGATGTTCTACTGCACATCTCTTCGCAACTCTGCATTTAGTGATGCTAGTTTGAAATTGGCTGTGGTGGGAGTATTATTTACACCAAGGAAATTAGCAAATGATACAGAACACAGGGGTTTTTTTTGTTTTTAAAAGAGAATTGCTAAATATTTATCATCACACCAGTGTTTGTACAGAATATTCGCTGAAATTCTAGATCTGATGAAGGCTCAAAAATTAAATATGAAATATCGAATAAAGCACATGAGTAGGGTGTCTCACAATGCTTTGATTTGCAAAAGGTAATTGGAAAAGACTGGTAGTATTCCAGGTGAATTAGTCAAGCTTTTTTATTTTTTATTTTATTTTATTTCTTTTTTGGGGGGAGATAGAGTGGGCAGAAATTCGAGATGTACCAATACTAGGGGAAAACAGATTGCCCTGGACACCCTTTCAATATGGAGTTTGGTGAAATCCTTTTTTTTTTATTTTAAAAATAAAAGGAGGAAAACATTAACAGACAGACAACATTTTACAACGTAGCAAAAGAACAGTACAGACAATACGGAGTTACAAAGTGGTAGGAAATTAACAATGCTTGTTGCATTACATATTGATATCTTCAAAGTGGCTTCTCATGAAAACAGATATAGAAATGCAATACTGATCAACCAAGGACTCATTGACAGTTTCATCATGGAAACAGAAGACAGAAGAACAACCATGTTAACTATCCTGTATATACATACATACAAAATTTCTCCTTCTTTCCCTTCCCTTTTCCCACATCCCAGATGCCCTTTACTCTTGAGTGGTTTCCTATCATTTCACAGTGTCTATCATACCTCCGAGTTTAAATTAACTCTTTCAAGTTTTACACTAGAAAAACAATGTGGTGCTTGCACATGCATGTTTGATTTATTTCACTTATGAGTATGGTCTCTAGTTGTGACCATTTGCCTATAAAAGCGTCTTTATTTCTTGACTATAAAAGCCTCTTCCCTTCTTCGTTTCCTATCCTTATTCCTTTTATTAATCTCCCCTGTATAATTGCTCTGGCTAGTGGTTCCAGCACTATATGAGTATGGTGTCTAGTTGTGACCATTTGCCTATAAAAGCCCCTTTATCTTTCTTTACAACTGAGTAATATTCCATTGTATAAAAGTACCACAATTTTCTTATCCAA
>NW_004955516.1:1804539-1883265 GCF_000276665.1 Chinchilla lanigera | reverse complement strand
ATTCTTGTCATTTCACTTTTTGCCTGAGAGATTATTTCTGATCTCATCTCTTCTATGGCCTTATGGAGTTGTTTCTTTACTTCCATTGCAATCATTTCAGCTATTTCAGGCATGTGTTTACCAAGTTCTCCTATGTTGATGTCTCCTGGACTTGTTCTGATTGGGATGGAGTTCTGGGATTGTGTTTTACTCTGTCATTTTGACATGTTTGCTACCAGATGCAGAAAGCTCAGTTTCCCTCTTCAGGAGCTACTCTGTCAAGACTACTAGTGTCCCTAGTTTTCCTGTTGTTCAGGTTTGCCCCTGGGTGACCTCTGAGTAGTGCTACTTAGTCTCAGGTTTTCTGGCAGTTTTTGGTTTGTATCTAGTTATCCCCATTCTCAGACATGGGCACTTGTGTCAGTTGATGGCTGACCGTCTGATCCAGCGTCCCCTTGTAGTTCAGGGCACATGCACGACCTGACTCGGGTTGCACTGGTGTGACAATCCCGGTCCGTGGACCTATGTCCCCAGGTAGTTTAGAGTACAGGCATAATTCAGACACAAACTGCAGGGTCTATAGTCAGGCTGTTTTATTACTTGGTGACCCAGTGACCCATTTCTACCAAAAGTGTGATAGGAATGTGTGTGTGTGTGTGTGTGTGTGTGTGTGTGTGTGTGTGTGTGAACATATGTGCACTGCTGGAAACTGAACTGGGGCCTCATCTATGCTAATCACATCCTGTACTACTGAGCTACATCCCCACTCCTGAGGAACTATTTTTTTGAAAAGTGCATATGGTGTGGTTTTTCTCCAGAAGTGTAGAGGTACATATTATGACTCTTTGGCTGTAGATAAATGTTCCATACAATTTTCCACCACTGATACTTCTAATGCTATAGGGTCTACCGAGTCATACAGACCAATCAGCAAGACTGTTTACATCATAGTCTGGACCTGCTGAAAAGCTTTTTCCTGTTCTGAGCACTACCAGACCTTAGAGTCACCAATTGTGTGGGTCAAGGCACTATTCCAGACACCTCCAGAACAAGAGAGATCTGCAAAGTGTTTCACTAATTTGTGGTGAAAATGGAAGATGTAAAAAATATTTTCTTTACTGTTGAGAGGATGTCCTTTTATACCATAGACCACTGAAGTCCTAAACTCTTTATTGATTTTGTGGCAGTTCCCTGAATTGTCCAAGGGATTATTTTCCACTTTCTGTGCATGTCTGCCTTAATGTTGAAAATATTCTGGTACTTTTTGCTTGACAGGTGTATTAGTCAGGGTTTTACTGGAGAAACAGATATAACACAAGATGTACAAATGTATAAGAAATTACAAGATTGGCTTACGACAGTCAGCCAGAGAGTTGTATGAGGAAGGGTGCAGTGGGTGTTTGCACACTGAAGACCAAAGGAATCAGTCCAGGGTCTGGAGCTCACTGCGGAGTTCCGTGCAAGTCTGTACCATGAGGCTGATGAGTCTGTGACAGAAGGATGAAGGATCCAAGGAGCCGAAGAGTCTGTACTAAAAGCCAGGAGATGAAGTGCAAGCTGAAGGTGAAGACTGGAGCTCCTCCAAAAGGATTGGAAGTTTCTCTTTCCTTCTTCATCTCCCTTTCATATTATCTGGGTGATGATCCACCCTAGGATGGCTCATTTACACCTAGGGTGGTTCTTCTACACCCTAGGTTGGCTCTTCTACACTGTAGGGTGGCTCTTCTACACCCTAGGGTGTAGAATTGCTGAGCCAATTGCTGAGCCAAGTTTAGCTATGCTTCTAAACTTCTCAAGTTGACATAATCAATCAACCACTACAACAGGTTAGATTGACATGATGTTATCAACAGAGTGAACCATTATGATGCTCTGTGGATGGATAGCTGATATAGGTCTTCTTTAACTATTTTAGGATTAAGTAAAGGAAAATTAATATACCCTTGGGGTAAAACTGCAAATGTATTTTATTGTATGTTCTTGGTGCATATAAACTATCTCTCATTCTCTTTCCTGATAATAATGGAAAAGAATGCATTCTCCAGCTCAATAGGTATGTACCATGTTCTGAAGATCAAGTTCATTTAATCTTTCAAAAATATTATGTCAAGTGGAAGCAACTGGAATTGATGCTACTATTTGGTTGCATTTACAGTTATCCTCTTTTATCTGCAAGATCTGTCAAGGTTTTACAAGGACCAGACTGGTGACTCACATGGAAACATGAGAACAATCACCCTTACATCCTTTAAGTCTTTAAGGGTGGCATTCACGAGCACTGTTGTTTGCAAACAATTTGTTTTGCAAACAGAAGTGTTTCACAAAATTTTGTTTTCATTTGTAAACTCTGCATCCATTGACTACCATGACCATGGCCATCTTTCCTGCATGAACATGAACTTGGCCATCTTTTCCAGAATTGTGCACCAAATTAAATTCATGAGCCAAAATACCACTGTACTTCCTACTATTCCCTTTAAGATTATTGATTTTGATGCACTCTTTTTATTAAGGGGCTGCAATTCTAGAGGATTTCCTTTAACCTTTCCCACCATGATAGCTCTCATCCTGGTAGTACAACTAATAGTGTCCATTTTGATCATGTCTGAGGTTAAGGAAATGACTACTATAGACCTGGTGAAACCACTGTGATTCAGACTTGGACCATTAACTCCATTTACTACGTAATCTCCATTTACCTTCTTTCTAACAGGGGTCCACGAAAATGTTTCAAGTATTCAGGTGTCAGTGTCAGCTTGGACTCTGTGCTCCACAGTCCTAAAAATGTTTGGATTTTTCCCCCTGCATCAGTGTACATTTACCTAGGTGAATTGCTGTGGATTTTTCTAGGCATGGACTTGGGGAATTATGACTGGACTTGCCATAGTGTTAAAGGGTCCTTCTTTCTAGAGACTTCACTCATTAGGGGGACCTATGTGACCATTCAGAGCATCCTTCCTGAAAGAGGACCTAATTGGCCAATTAGAGCGCCCAATCAACTATAAACAGCAAAATAGATTTAATAATTCCTACATTTCAAATTTCCAACAAGTGAACTGCTGAAAGTTTATGGATCTAGTAAACAATTATAAAAATTTAATAATCCATTAATAGGTTGAAGCATATGAATTTGACCTTTCTGTTGGTTGAAATGAGTGATATTAGCAATTATATACTGTCTAATCTAACAGAAGAAACAAGGCAACAATTTACACTTGGCATGTGTTCCTATTTAATGATCTAACAATTAGTTTCACCTTCCACACAAGCCCTGTACCCCTCTCACTTTCCCTATTTTGGTCATACTCATTTGAAACCCTGATATTGCCAGACATACAAACACATGCCTATAATCCCAGCAGTCAATGGAGCTGGGGCAGGAGAATCACAAGTTCAAGCACAACTCAGGCAACTTGGGAAGACCTTGTTTCAAAATAAAAACTAAAACAGGGGCTGGGAATGTAGCTCAGTATGAAGGCCCTGGTTTCAATCTCCAGTATCAAATAAATAAACAAATGAACAAACAAACAAAAAGACAAACAAAAAGACACCGACATTAAAGCATATGTCACCCACAACCACTGACAAAGTAAAGCTTTGTGAATGCAATGGAAACATGTACTTCTGTTTTCCACATTCATTCCACCTCTGAGTCTAGAACGGTATTCCTCGCCATTCCTGGAATGTTTTTTTCTACACCTTCCTGCACTCTAACTAGACATTAACAATAACATCACTTTCCAAACCACCTCCTCCTTATAGCCTCTTTTGATGACACAAGGTTCATTGTAGCTTCCTTTAGTTTTTTCATCACCAAAACCAATTAACACAACCTAGGAGAGTGACGGCAAACCTTTTAGACCTTTCAGTGATAACAAACAACCTACTGCCACAATTAAATTATAAGTCCTATAATAGCAAGGGACCATGTTTATTTAGCTCACTACCATATTTCTGGTGCCTCGCACATAATATGTGCTCAGTAAATATTTATTGATAGAATTATTAAAGGTAGTAACAATGAATATTATATGATGAAAAACAGAATGGGACTATACCTTCAGTTCCAGGGACTTCTAAACACCAACCACTGCCCCTGCTCAGTGCTCTGAGGTAAGCTTCTTTCACTATGTCTTATTTTCTCATTTAGAGCTATCCTTAATGGATAAATGTTCTCAGTCTGTACTAGCTGCTGTGAGAACTCCTCTCTTTTTATGGGAAAAAGGTTTTAGAGTAAAGGATTAGTCTTCATTCAGGAGGGTTGCTTTCCTATGGTTGAATCTACTACCTGGATCACATCTACCTAGATGACTGTCACTCTCTAACATGGATCCTCATGTGCATGAATGACAGAAATCAGCCATGGGCTGTATTCTTGAGGATCTTGATGACCATCATCATTGTCTTCCCTCTTCTGCAGGGCCCTCTAAAAGAGAGAGTCCCCATGCAGGGCTCTACTACCAGTCGACTGAGGCTTCTATTGCTCAATTCATCTCAAATTGGTAAAGTCTGACTCTTTCAGTGTTAACAGCGCCCATAACCCCATTTAGAGCAGGCAGCTACCACCATGCCTTGAAATCTCTTCAGCCACTAGAAATGGCAGCTGCTGGCAATTCTCCATTGCTCCCTGTTGTTCTCTGTATGCCAGCTGCCCTCAGTATTAAGAGCTCTGGCTATTGGCCATTCTTGGCACAAGTGGCCCCTTCATGTAATCATGCACTACTCAAGACAGAAATCACAAATAAGCAGGAACACGCCATTCAGAAAAGGCTTGATTAGAACTTGTACTGGAGCAGTGCAGCCTTGGGAGAACCCTGCACAGATTGATCCGGACTGATCTACGGATGATTACTTATATAAGATGGTCATGGTGTTATGATTTGTGTCTGGATGTCCACCCAAGGCCTCACATGGTCATGTGCGGTAGGTCTTTCAAAGGCAGTTGAAACTAGAGTTTGTGATTGATTCACTGTTCAGTGCTGGAATTATAGGTGTGAGTGCTACACCCATCCTAGGGTAGGTAGCCTGCATACACTACAAGGGACAGAAAGAGTCTTCTCTTGCTCTCCTCCCCTTTTGCTCTTGTTGCTTTTTTGTCTTCCACTGTGTCTCAGTTACTTTTCTCTTGTTGCTGGGACAAAAAAACCCAATGCCCAAAATTAGGTAAGGAAAGAATTATTTAGCTTACAGTTTGTGGAGGTTTCAGCCCATACTTGGCTGGGTCCAAGGCAGAGCGGCACATGGGAGAGGCAAACGTTCAAGATGGCAGAAAACAGCAAAGGCAACAACAGCAAAAGGGAGGAGGGGCAACAGGCAGCCTCTTCCCCTCCCTTACATATGCAAACTCTCTGCCCCAGGGCCAGTGTAGCACTCACACCCATAATTCCTGCATTGGATCATGGATCAATCATAAACTCTAAAAGCCCGGCCCATGACTACATGAGGCTTTCAGGGGACCCACAGACACAAACCATAACACACTGCCATGAACTGTTGCCCCTCTGCCATGCCACTCTGTTTTGGAGCCAGCTGATTATGGAATGAATCCTCTACAAACTGTGAGCTAAATAAACGTTTCCTTCCTTAATTTTGAGCAGCATATATTTTGTCTCAGCAATGAGAAAAAAGTAACCAACACACATGGATAGGGTTTGGACCCCTTCTAGGCCTGACTGAGGAGGGCTGCAGAGAGACAGAGTTCTCTAGAGGGGCTTCGGGGCAGAATCATCTGTGATGTGAGACTAAAACCTGCTACACCTGAGGCAAATATCTCCTGTTGCAGCTGCTGCCTAGCCACAAGGCATTTGAGGCAGCCATAGAATAAAAGTAACTTTGAGTGAGCATTGAGCCTCTCTCCCTTGTCTCAATTTAAGCAAAAAAGTGAATCTTTTGGCAATGGCACCTCCAAATTGCCACCACCAACTCTTGTAACTACCTCAAATATTCATTCCTCATATTCTTCCCTCTGGCAAACTTTCTGTAGACCGCCACTCATCCTTGACTCAAATATTGGAAGTGGTTTCTTACACTTAGTGCTCAATACGAAGTTATCATACTCATGAGGTCATTTATTCCCCTACTCTTCAATATAGGGTTATCGTACTCATGGGATCTTTCTCTATCCTCTTCCCCTCTAGTTTCCCCTCCAACTACTTCTCCAATAACAACCAGGCTCATGGTAGTTTTTTGATTTCTAGATTTGTGTGTGTTTGTGGTACTGGAAACTGAACTTAGGGGTGCTGTATTACTGAGTCACATCCCAATCCCTTTTCGTTTTTATATTTTGAGAGTGTCACGAAGTTGCCCAGGTTGGATTCAAACTGCTATCCTCTTGCCTTGGCATATTGAGTAGCTGAGATTATAGGTGTATGTTACCATACCTGGTGCTTGTGCTGTTTTTTTGGTTGTGTGTGTGTGTGTGTGTGCATGTAAGTGAATTACAGAGTACTCAAGTTTGTGACATAGTAGGATAGAAACAAGACATAGTAACAAAAGAAGAGAAGATAAAATCATTTCTACATCTTTTTATTCTACACTTGTTATTTTTGCTACATATCAAGTCTTTCAATCTTTAGTCATTCAAAACAATATCAATCATTTATCTTGCTCGCAGATATGAAATTTGCACAGAGCTTAACAGGAGCTCTTATCTCTACCCTACATGGCGTCTACTGGGACAGCTCAGTTAGGGACTGGAGGATCCACTTCCAACATGGTTCACCTACACATAACAAGTTAGTGATGGCTGCTGATAGGGCACTCAGGTAGGGCTGAGGGTAGGAGAAGTAGGATGCTGGCTTAATGCCAATAGTGACCATCCCAAACCTAATAGATTATGTTTGGGTATTGTTAGAGAATTTAGCTGAAAAGCTTGAACATTTTTCTATTCAGTTTTTCATTTATAGCCAGCTTATTTCCAAAAGATTTGAGGCAAAATTACTTTTGTTTAAGATAGATACTGTAAACTTTAAGCATAATTCTTACACTTCTGGCTTTAAGAGATGGCCTGTGTGTTTGTGTGTGCATGTGTGCCTGTGTGTGTGTGTGTGCATGCATGCATGCGTATGTGTGCATGTGTGTGTGTGCGTGCCTGCGGTGGTACTAAGGATTGGACCCAGGGCCTTCTCAATGAGCTACATCTCCAGACTTTTTAAATTTTAAAACAGGGTCTTGCTAAATTAAATTGCCCAGGGTGCTAGGATTACAGGTATGCAGCACCATACCGAGCTCAGACAGTATACATTTTTAGAGAAAAAACAAAAAGAAAATATGTGCATGGTGAGGGGAAGCATCTTTGTGCAATTGTCTGCTGTGTATGATCATACATGTGTACTATATACATAAAATACATGTGTGCATTACTGTGTGCCTGTGTATCCATGTGTGTGCATGTGGGCACATCTGTGCACATGGGTATTCACTTGTGTTGGTGAGACTGTAAGTATATATCAGCACATGTATGCATGTTCCTGTGTAGTGTGTAGTTTTAAAGAGGATATTAATCTTTACAGGTAGTTCTACAACTACCTGAAGAATTGCTGCAAGACCAAATAATATCATACTCTTAAAGAAAAATCAGTACAGACTTTAAAGGTATGTAATTTTCAGCAACATGTATGTTAGCACAAGTTATAACATTTTCTCCAAGTTGCCACTTCATTTACAAAACTAAATATTAGGCTTCACATAAAACAGTTCTTTTCAAATGATGTAGTTCCACAGGTCCTATAGATTTTTTTTCTGATAAAATGCAGGAGATACTGTAGAAGAATCTACTATATTTTCCCTGATATGTATAATTTATGCCTTAATACTTAGGAGTATCTGAGAAGAATACTTCTTAAATGATTTATTTGTTTTGGGTTCAAATTGACTGGTTAAGAAAGAACATAGTACATTTTGTCTTTAAAAACTAAATACAACAACTAGACCCAGTGGTGCATTCTTGTAATAATAGCTCCCTGGGAGGCTGACACAGAAGAATTGCAAATTCAAGACAAGTGAGACCCTGACTCAAAATTAATTAAAATAAAATAAAAGAAAATAAAAATTTTAGAAAGGTCTAGAGATGTAGCTCTTTGATCAGTGTATTATAGCGTTCATTCTGGAGATATGAGATCTGTCGCCTGTTTGGTTAAATTTATCACCAGGTATTTTATTAGTTTTTTTGTTAACTATTTTATTTTTCTTTGTTTTAAAGAGAAAAGAAGAAAAACAAATTAAACATAAAGATGTAAGCAGAACAACACAAAAACAATAAAAATGATACAGAATTTCAAACAAGTGATAGGAAATCAACAATGGTTGTCATATTACACACTGTTGTCCTGAAATTGGCTACTCAGATAAACAAATATAGGCATGTAAGATTGATCAGACAGTTAAACATTAACTGTTCCTTTCAATAAACTAATAGAAATTAGTACAATTATCCAAGTCATCTCGTGTACATATATTTTTTCCCTTCCTTCTTTCTTTCTTTTCTCTTTTCCCTCACCCTAGTTGTTCTTTTCTTCTGAGTAATTTCTTTCCCTTTCACAATATCTATTGTACCTTTCAGATTTTATTTACTTTTAAGGTTCTTACACTAGGTAGACAATACAACGTTCACACATGTGAGTCTGATTTATTTCACTTATGAGCATGGTCTCTAGTTGCATCCACTTACATATAAAAGCCTCAAGTTTATCTTTCTTCATAGATGAGCAATATCCCATCATGTTAAAATACCACAACTTTTTTTATTCATTCCTCAGTTGATGTCTATTTGGGTTGTTTCCACAATTTAGCTATTACAAATTGCACTGCTATAAATATGGCTGCACATATACCACTGTGGTATGATGTTTTCAGTTCTTCTGGAAAAATACCCAAAAGGAGAAAAGGGAAATAGCTGGGTTGAATGGGACCTCTAATCCTAGTTTACTGAGGAATCACCAGACTGATTTCAACAGTGGTTGCACCAGTCTACACTCCCAGCAACAGTAGAGAAGTGTTCTTTTTTCCCACAGCCCCTCCAGCATTTGTTATTGATTGATTTCTTGATGATAGCCATTCTTTCTGGGGTGAGATGGAATCTCAGTGTTGTTTTAATTTGTATTTCTTGAATGACTAATGATGTTGAACATTTTTTTCATGTACTTATTTGCCATTTGTTTTTCCTTATCTGAGAAGTGTATATTCACCTCAGATGCCCATTTTTGTATTGGGTCTTTGAATTGGGGGGGCTTGGTTTTTTGAAATTCTTTATATGTTGTAGATAGAAGTCTCGTGAGGACCTATATCTGAAGGGTTACAGCAGTGGTCTTGTAGATAGAAGTCTTTTGTCTGAAGGGCAGTTGGCTAAAATTTTTTCCCTATTTAGGGTTTTCTTTCTATTCTGCTGGTGATTTCTTTTGATGTGCAAAACCTTTTCAATAAGATGACATCTCAGTTATTTACTCTTTTAAGTAGTTCCCTTACAGTTTGGATTTTGTTCAGCTCTCTGCCTACCCCTATGTTTCAAGATTTTTACCTACTTTCGCTATCAGTAGATTTAATATTTCTGTTTTAATATTTAGATCTTTAATTCATTTTGACATTAGTTAGGTGCATGGTGAGAGCCATGGGTCTGGTTTCAGTCTTCAGCATATGGTGGGCCGATTTTTCCACCACCATTTACTAAAGAAGCTGTCTTTCTTCCAGTGAACTTGTTTGGCCCCTTTGTCAAAGGTAAGGTGGCTGGGTGTGTTTGCGGTTGTGGCTGCATCTCCCAGTCTGTTCCACTAATCCTTTGGTTTGTTAACTATCTTTTTTTTTTTTTTTTTTTGATACCAGGGATTGAACTCATGACCCTGCATTTTCCAGGCAGGCGCTTAGGCCACTGAGCTATATCCCCAGGCTGTTAGCTATCTTAAAAGAAATTGCTTTCTTGGTTTCATTTTCCTATAAGTCACTGTGGGCATGTAGAGTCACTGCTAATTTTTGATTGCTGATTTTGTATCCTGCAACTTTGCTGAATTCCTTTATTAGTACTAAAAGACTTTTTGGCAGTCTTTGAGGTTTTCTGTGTATTAATTCATGTCATGTGCAAACAGTACAGCTTGACTTCCTCCTTTCTAATTTAGATACTCTGTATTTATTTCTCATGCCTAATTGTTCTGCCTAGGACATCTACTACTATACTGAATAAAAGTGGTAAAAGTGGGCATCTTTGTCTTGTTGCGGATCACAGAGAGAAAGCTCTATCGCACCCATTCAGTATTACATGAGTTGTAAACTTGTTATGTATGGTCTTTATTACATTGAGATATGTTCCTTGTTTACTCTTTAAGAGTTTTGATAGTAAATTTTCTGTCTATTTTATCTTTTTGAAAACCAACCCTTCATTTCATTCATGTTTTGGATTTTGTTAGTCTCTATGTCATTTATTTTTGCTCTAATATTTATTATTTTTTTCTATGCATTTTGGGTGTGATTTTTTTCTAGTTCCTTGAGATGCAACAATAAGTTATTTGGTATCTTCCTGGAGTTTTGCTGGAGGCACTGATTTTTATGAGCTTTCTTTCTAATACTGTTTCTGCTGCATCTGATAGGTTTCATCAAGTTGTGTTTCCTTTTTCATGTTTTTCAAGAAATTTAATAATTTATTTAATGTCTTCTTTGATCTATTTGTTGTTCTGAAACATGTTGTTTAATTTCCATGCATTTGTAAAGTTTCCAAAGGTTTTATTATTGATTTCTAGTTTTATTATACTGTGGTCAGAAAAGATGCACAACATGATTTCAGTTTTTAAAAATTTGTTGAGACATTGTTATTTTGATTTTGTGGCCTTCCATATGATCTTTCTTAGAGAATTATCTGTATGCTGTTAAGAATATAGTCTGCAACTGTTGGATGAAATATCAAGTAGATGTTTTCCTATTTGGTCTAGGGTGCAGTTTTACTTTCCTGTTTCTTTATTTATCTGCATGTATGATCTGTCCGTTGTTGAAAATGGGGCACTAAAGTGCCTGAGTATTATTGGATTGAGGTCCATCATTCCTATTCATTCTATTAATATTTGCTTCATATATTTAGGTACTCTAATATTGGGTGCATATTATGTTTACAATTATTTCCTCTTGCTGAATTAACCCCTTTATGATGAAGAGGTCACCTTTGTCTCCTTTTACTGTTTTTAGTTTAATGTCTATTTCATCTGCTTAAGTATGGCTATTTCTGCTTTCTTTTGGATTCTTTTTGCATGGAATATCTTTCTCTGCCCCTTTAATTTAATTTCAGTGTATTCATGTCCTTAAAAGCAGTACTGGGTTGAGTCTTGTTATTTTATCTACTGGGTCACTCTATGTCTTTTAACTGGATAATTCAATTCATTATAATTAAAAATACAGGGCTGGGGATTTAGCTCAGCGGCAAAAGCGCCTGCCTGGCAAGTGCAAGGTCGTGAGTTCGGTTCCCGGTACCGGAGAAAAACCAAAAAAAAAAAAAAAAAATACATAAGGTTTTCCTACAGTCACTTTTATCATTTTTTCTTTACAGACATATTTATATAATTTATAAAATTTTAGAATTTCTTTTATGTTGCATAATATATGTTAACAATTCTCAAATTAACTTTCTTATTTTGTCTTTACCAGTCTTTGTTTTTTTTCCTGAATTTTTCTTATTTAATTTTTCTTAATTATTTCTTATTTCTGTGACCAGGAGGTCAGAGTTTCTTATTTATTTGTTTGGCTGTTTGTTTGTTTTGGAGGAATGGAAGAGAAGAAACTTCATCATTTTTCCTGTCATATTTGGACTATTGCCCTGATATCCTATATTTAATTTTTTGTAATTCATTTTCTTTACTTTTCTGGACAATCTCTGAAGTGCTGATGCAATAATATCTCTTAAGTTTTGTGATGATAGGATTCAATTCAGAAAAGTTTTAATAAATAAGACAGGATTATAAGAAGTTTCAAAGAAACTACAAGTCAGCCTTTTTAAACAACTGGATTATCTCATCTATTAATAAATCCAACTTCAAGTATTAACTTGCTTCTCTGTCATTATAATCAATGTCTAAAGTATTCTAGTTTTGTCATTCATGAGTCACCACTATTGAAAGCTGCACCTACCTAGGGGTTTTTATAAAGAAGTGATACTCCACCCTTATACACCCACACTAAGTGAAATCAAGAGTTGAGGCTTGAAAAGAGAAAATAAAAGATATGTAAAAAGCCAAGATATAATAAGGCAGGCCAATAAAAACAAAAAGATATCAAACAGAAAAAATTAGATAATTAAAAGTTATTATTTTGTAGTTACTAAAAACTTCCAGGTCATATTGCCACTTCATTAAAATTTATACATGTCTGTAAATTATTCAGGACCTCTAATTTGCCAGATAAGGTACCAAACCTTCCTTGTGAACATTCCTGTTTTCTCCTACATTCAGTGATCTCCTGTTCTGATAGAGCCTCTAAAGTTCCACTTTCATAGCCTGTTTCAACACTGAGCTACTTAGAAAGTTGGTAACAGGTATCATGAGAAAAAAATCCTCTCATCAGTTCAGACTGGGAAATGCCCAAGTAAACAAAACCAACTATTTTTATGTACTGTATGTATAGAAATGTTAATCAGTATGATGAATCTCTTAGAGAAGCTAGTTCATAGTAATCCCTCTTTTATTGAACATATCTTGGATTAATTTTTCTGGGGAACACATTTTGAAAAAGTTGACTTTAAAGTATGTGGTGAGAACTTTTTAAAAAGAAGGAGGAGAAATCATTTTCTACTTCCTATTTGAAATTATGTTGCCAGTAAAGCCTCAAGAATCTTTATTTTATTCCCTAATATTTTATGTAGTACATTTATTATTCTTAGAAAACTGAGATAATGAGAGGTTCCATAACTTGTCCAAGATAATACATTTATACATGGCAAAACTAAGAACAGACTCTAGTTCTTGATAAATACTGTTGATAGAATACAGTATCTTCTTTCATATAAGAGGAAAAAATTCTTTCTGGTGTTTCCACTAATTAACAATTAAAGGCAATTCTTTTAAGAAAATGTGCTGAGGCTCAGTATTAGAATGCTTACTTAGCATGTGCAAGGCCCTGCGTTTGATCTCTAGTGCAGAAAGAAAGAAAGATAGAGGGAGGAAAGAAAGTAGAAAGGATGGGAAGGAAGGAAGGTAAGAAGGCTGGAAATGTACACAAATACATAAATCTGTGTAGGTCTCTGACACTCTGATGGATAGGACATCTGTGCCACCAAGGATGGATTAAATTTTACCAAATATGATTGTCCTGTACATACACTTTGATTAATTGGTCTACCACACTAATGCAATGTGGAATTCCCTACTTTCCACTTGCCTATCAAGAATAAGAAAAACACTTGTGGCATTCATTAAGTACATGTCTGCAAGTCTTCTCCTATCACCAGAAGGAGGAAAGTCCAGTTTTATTAGTGGCATCTCCCTTCTGCCTGCTCCTCATTTTCCTGCTACTCATTTTCTTTCACATTCCTTTCTGATTCAAATCCAAGTTTCTATTACAGAAGTGATTATCAAGAAGAAAAGCTGTCGGTAGAATTCTTTTGTGATTCATGTTGGACATGAGACTTCTAGAGAATATGACAAATACCAAGTCTCATTCCTTTTGGATGATACACTCAACATGCCCAGAGATGTTTTGGATTGTTTCAGGAACATACATACCACAATTCCTTAGGGCAGAGTACTGTGTATCCAAGTCAAAATTGTCTGATGTCTTCCCCAGGAAGATGGTACTACTTGGGTGCTGTGCTGTACATCAAACTTGCAGATAATTCCTTCCAAGTTCTCAGAAGTTCACTTTTAAGGAAACTGGAAGGCAAATTTTAAAAAAACCACAAATACAATGATAGAAGGTTAATTAAATAATATGGAAAGTAGCAATATAACAAGAGATCATAAAGTCTTGAAAGTACAGTTTTTGATGATATGCAGAAATATTTACAATACAATTTATTTGGCAAATATTTACTTATTGTGCATTTGTGTCAGGTTCTGTATTAAGGGTTGAAGATAAAACAGTGGATAAAGTATCCGCTGTTGTGAAGCTTACATTCTGGTTGAGAGACAAATGTCAACAGGAGTTGGATGACCGACAGATATGCCTCATCCACTGAGGATTTCTCGTGGAGCTGGAGCCTCTTCCAAACCTTACTTTTGCTGACACCAGACGCAATTTACTCCTTCCATTTTCTCTAGCATGTTGTTCAAATAGTATTAATTTCTCACTGTGCCACTATGGAGGGCATGCTAGAAAATTCTACAAAGTAAAAATAAACAAAGATGGAATATGACAATTTCTGACACAAAGAAAAAGATAAATCAGAATCAGGAAAAGGTGAATAACAACAGTGATTTTTATGTCCCTGGTAAATGAAAGCCTCTATACAGAGGATGTTTTTCAGCAAAGAGCAGAATGAGGTGGGGAATTAAGCCACATGAATATTCACAGTAAGACCCTCCCAGACAGATGAAACAGCAAGTGCAAAGACCCTGAAGAATGAGTATACTGGCATTCTAGAGGAATGGTAAGAAGGCCAGTATGGCTGAAGTCGGGTAACTAGGGAAAGAGTTCCCAAATTTTGGAAGTTGACTGTCCGAACAAAGACTCATCTGTTAAAGGCCTGGTCCTGTGCTTGGTGCTACTGGGAGGTGGCGGGACCTTTAAGAGGTGGGAGCTAGTGGGAGGTCAAATGTCACTAGAGGTATACCCTTAGAGGGGATAGTGATAATCCAGCCTCATCCTACCTCACTTTTACCTCCACCAGTTTCCTCCTCCACACACACCCACTCTGATATGCTGTACTACCACATGCTCAAAAACAAGGCTACTCAGTCGTGGACTGAAACCTCCAAAACTGGGCCAAAATCCAACTTTCCTCTTCTTAAATTGATCATCTCACTGGCATATTTATTATAACACCTGACTCTGACAGAGTAAAAAAAGATTATTGTGATGTAGGAAGGCTAACTAATGAGTACATCCTTTAGACAGAGAGGTCATAAACTGAAAACAGTTTATGTCAAACTCAACAACTGGAGTGAAAAGAAACTGAGTCTTTAGACAAGCACCAACTCTCCACATCACTTTAGTGTTCATCTATTCAGAGACTTTGTGTTATCCGTCCAGTGCCTGATTCTGGTTCAAATTTGCTGCCCATTCGGTTGTTATGTATATGTACCAACAGTGTCTGTCACTGGATGATTTTTAACTTTACTTTGAAACATTTACTTGCCATTTTTAAATAAAAACATAAGGTTTTTACAATAAGAAAACAAAAATGAAATTAATTTTTAAAAGAACAGAGCAGAAGTTTACCCTAAAAGGAAAAGATAACTCAAGATTCCATGCCACTTGGCCAACAAAACTCTGTAGAATAAAGTGGTTGGAGATGTACTTGCTTTCTTCAGCCCAAGACAGCCTGAGAGGCAGGGAGAAGGGGCCAGCAAGAGTGAGGGAGTTCTAGGCTCAAGTCCAGCTGGAGCTAGAGGCCTTTCTGAAAATAACAGAAAGCATAAGGCACGGTAGATCAAACAGTCACAATATTGCACGAGAAGTAATACATGTCACAGAACAATTAATAGGTCCAGAGATCAGGAGGCATAAACAGCAACCACTTAAAAATTTTTTCAGAATATGAGCTGACTCTCTCTTTTGTGACTCAAAATTCTCCTATGGTTTCCCATATATTGCAACTGGAATAAAATTTAAATATTTTCATAACTTATAAAGTCATGTACAATGTGGCCCCTATTACGTCTGTGGTTTGGCCTCCCATTCTCCCTCTTGCCTACCAGGAATCAGGAATGAGATGATAAATTTGGAAACAAGACCACACAAAAACATACACAAAAAGAAAAAGTCAGATCAAAGCAATAGGTGAGAACCAGGTGTCAGAAAGAACATGTCCACTCTAAGGACATCTGTTTTCTCTTTTCACCTAAAGCAGGTTGGGTTCTCCTGGAAGTAGACCCTAATGCAGTTTAGCACACAGAGTGTTTATGAAGAAATCATGACCTGTGGGAGGTTGGGGCTTAAGAAGGTGTGGGCAGAAATTGACCTCCAAACTAAACAAAGGCCTTGGGAAATACTATGAGACACTCTGGAGTTTTAATGGCTCTTCAGAAATGTTTTGATGGGATAAGATGGCCATACCTTTATACCTCTACCTCTGGCAGTCATTTGCGATGGGCCACCCTGGGCAAAGATATGGCCGTGGGTGAAGTGGTTCTTTGCTGCTGAAGGGTGTTTGCAAGAAGCTAGGGCCACGAGACCGTCCTTATGACAGGTTTTATATGTTGAGTTGTGTCCACTACAAAAGATATGTTGAATTCCTAACCTCGAGCACTTCCAAATGTTGCCTTATTTAGAAACATAGTCTTTACAAGAGGCAATTAAATTAAAATGAGGTCATTAGGGCACACTCTATTCCAGCATGATTGGTGTCCTTAAAAATAGGGAAAATTTGGACACGACACAGATATGCACAGAGGAAAGATGATATGATGAGATTCCAGAAGAACATCACATAAAAGTGGAGAACAAACCAAGGGGCACTGAAGATTGCTGGCAAACCACCAGAAAATAGGAGAGATAAAGAACAGATTTTTCCTCCCAGCCCTCAGAATAAACCAATCCTGTTGATGCTGTCATTTCAGACTTCTAGCCTCTAGCTTCCAGTGAGATAATGAATTTCTGTTATTTCAGTTCATCTGGTTTGTGACAGTATTTTTACTGTGGTCCTAGCAAAGACATACAGGGAGCTTTGGACAGAATATACTACCACATCCTTCACATCTCCTGGTCTAAGAAGATGATAAGCTCCATATTTTGTCTCTAAGCACTCACTTCTCTTCCATCTGTCTTTGTATTCTAGGGACCATCTCTGTTCCTGTGGAAGTAGTGCAGTAGGGTTGTCAATTGGCCTCAAACTAGAACTCCATGCTCCCTGGGCCAGATGTTCCACACATTAATTAGTGGATTGCTTTATTTCCATAGTCTATCACGTAATAGGTGCTCAGTGACACTGTTTGAGAACAAATAAATTAATGAATGAATGTTGAATATTCATATCCATACGGACGTTTAATTATTTCTGAATGTCTGAAAGTCAGCTAAGGGGTTGCTTTACAGAACTGGGCTGTAATCGGACCTGGAAGAAACACATCAGTTTTAGAGACTGAGGATAGAAAGGTGTCTGTCCAGCAGTCGGAATGTCAGGAATGAGCTCATAAATTCACAAACAAGGCCACATAAAAACATACACAAAAATAAAAACTCAGATTATAGCAATGGCTGAGAACCAGGTGTCAGAAAGAACACGAGAGAATGAAAATACACCAGTACTGGTGAGCAGGGCATTAGGAGTCACACCCAGGCAGATACACAGAGAATTTTATTTTCCAATGTAAAGAAGTTAATCAGAAACCAAGAATGCAGGACATTCTGGCAGGAACACAGTCAGCAAATAGAGGAAATGAGCACCAGTGGAGATTTTTGTACTCTTAAAACTGAGGTAGCCTTTTGCTGAAACCAGAAAATAAATGACTGTGGGTCTTGAACTCAGACTTTGATCTCTCTCACATTCTACCACTTGCTAATTGGACAACCTAAATGAGACAAATTTTGAAATCCTCTGACTCTGTTTTATCTTCATCAATATACCTACAAAAATGACTGCCCAGTGTCCAAAATGACACTGCAGGATTTACTAAATGTGACTTGCCTTCCTTTATGTGTTTCCTGCAAAGTTCAGAGATGTTTGTTGGGCAAAAACGATCACTTTAGGGAACTGATGATAAAAGTAAATCATTACTATTGGGGTATACCATGTCAGAAAAATAGAGCTCTTTCCAAATGGAGAAGCTACCCTCTCAGGAACTTCCCTGGCTGAAGAAATCTGAGATCAAGCCAGCAAACCTAATATAACTCCTATTCAAAGAGTTGTTCTGAAAGAAACAAATTTTTAACTACCTGTGGTGTATCGCTTCCTTCTCTCCATCCTGATGTTGGCAAAATTCCCCATATTGCTTCACCTGTACCTGTCCCACTTGTATCAAGGCCTTCCAGGTACTCAAGACCAAGGAGCATATTTATATTCTTTAAAGCATCTACCTCCATTACCTTGCACATAAAATTTTTTTAATAAATGCTGACTCTCCTACTGCATAGGCCTCTATTTTCCAAGCTTCTGTAATCATAGCAATTATAATATCAAGAGTATTTTAAATAACACCTGTACTTCTAGTCATGTTGGACAAACTAGGACCCCATTTACTATTCATCCTTGTCTTAGTCCTTTTCTGTTCCTATAATAGAATCCCAAAAGTAGAGTATTTTTAAAGAAAAGAGTTTTATTTCTCACAGTTCTAGAAGTGTAAAAGTCCAAGGGCATGTGCTAATATCTGGGATTTGGCAAAGGCCTTCATTCTAAGTTGTAACATGCCAGAAAGTCAAACAAATGTGGGGGAGACTGAGAGGACATGAGCAAGGAAATATAGAAATGATCAAAATATACAGGGGATGCTTAAATTTTTAAGAATGCATTACAGTAAAACATGAATTGTCATTAATCCCCCCTCACAATATTTCCTCTCCCAACACACTTATGACATCATTCTTGCCATTTTCTGAAACTGTTCTGGAAGTTTATTCTCATAAGTGTCTTTATGAGACACGATTTAAAAAGTGAATGGTACTGTCAAATGCTATCCGTAGGAAAACCAGGCTCATAAAAACACTGGCATGTGTCTTCGTCCATCTTATTCATGGGATCTAGCACGTTGCAACAGCTGGCACTTCCCCAAAGTTAAAATGTCCATTAAAGGTAAACATTTTGTATCAATTCAGGACACTGAGGCAGCCATAGCAGTGCAAGTAAAGATACAAAAGAGAACTTCCAGAACTGCTGCTGAAAGTGACAAGAATGATGGGATATGTGTGCTCCAAGCAAGGGAGAGTATTTTGAGGGAGATAAATGGCAATGTGTCTTTTGCTGTAATACAGTTCTTAAAAAAGTTTAAAGATTTATTATATTTTTCAATCAAACCTCATACACAAGAGAGAGGTCACTTTTATAATAAAGCCACTGGCATGATAACTAACACATTTAATCTGTTCATGAGAGTGAAACCCTGATGACCCACTTAAGGGTCCCATCTCCCGATACTGTCACAGTGGCAATTAAATTTCAACACTAGTTTTTGAGAAGACGAAAACAATAGCAATTGCATTACTGAAACAACTTAAAGCCTGGAAAACTATACAGAATAATAGGCCTCAAAATACTACACTTCAGGCAATGGATAAGAGAGATTCTAACAAGGTGGGAAACAAACAAGGGGAATCCTGCAATTAACACAGTTTATGGCTGGGTGAGACATTCCAGACTTCAGGGTGATCACCCTGAGTTGAAGATAAGAACAAGGAATCCAGGAAGGCCCAACATTGCAAGATTTTACAGGACACAGTAATAGTCAAGAAAGAACTGGACATAAAGAGAGCTTAGAGGTTTGCAGAAAGAATCTCTGAACCATTTAGCTGAGTACTGATCAGTACATGCCTGTGAAGAAACTATCCAGACAGGAGAAAGAAACACTTAAAGGACTGGAGGACTCAATCCTCAAAACTCATGCAGTTGCCACTCTTGTTTCTACCAGACACAGTGGAAAACCTTATATGTGGTATGGTAGGAAAAATAATAGTTCTCTAAAGATGTCTACACCCTAAGTCCTAGAACTTGTGAGTATGTGATATTCCTTGCAGATGTCATTACATTAAGAGTTTTGAGAGGGAGAGATCATGCTGAATTATCCAAGTGGGTCAAATGTAATCACAAGGGCCCTTCAAAGTCAGAGAGGCAGGATAGTCAGAAAAGATATGAGATGGAAACAGATGAGAGAGAGAGAGAGAGAGAAAGAGAGAGAGAGAGAGAGAGAGAGAGAGAGAGAGAGAGAGAGAGAGAGAGAGAGAGAATTATACTACTTACTTTGAAATGGAGGAAGGACTACAAGCCCGGAAATACCAGTAGCATCTAGAAACTGAAAAACAAAAGGAAACAACTTCTCTTAGAGCTTCTGGAAGGCAGAAGTCTCTGCTAATATTTGACTTTGGCCCAGTTAGACTGATTTTGGACTTCTGACCTCCAGAACTATAAGATAATAATGTTGTATTGTTTTAAGCTACTAAATTTGTGGAAACTTGTAGCACCCACAAGGAAAGAAAAATAATAAAAGCTGTACTGATTGGAAACACACTTCTCTTTATTTGTAGGTTGTATGATAAACTATAAGCAGCCCTATGGAAGTTCTGAAAACTCAGTGTTGGTAAGACTGTAGGATAGAAGATCAATTTTCAAATATTAATTGTATGTTTATGTTCTAGTAAAGAACAATTTGAAGATTAAAACTAATAAAAACTGAAAAACTGAATAAAATTTGCAAAAGGTTGAACAGACATGTCACCAAATAAGATGGTTAAAGGCAAATAAACACAGAAATACAAATTAAAACCATAAGAGTATACCACTTACCAACATACTTACGAGTTAGTTAAAATTTTAAAAGACCAACCATATCAAATATTGACTAGGACATAGAGCTAAGGGAACTCTTACATACTTCTGGTAGTAATGTAAAATACTATAACCCCTTTTAAAAATACTTTTTCATTTGTTTCCAATGGTAAACATACACTAACCATGCTGTTCAGCTATTCTACTCCTAAGAGTCTACTACAGAGATATTTTAGGTAACTTTTCATCACCATGACAAAAAACACATGAGAAAAACAGCTTGTAAGACGAGGATTTATTTTGGCTAAGGGTTTCAGGGGTCTCACTCTGTGCTCTCTTGGACCTGCTATTTCTGGGCCTGTGATAGAGCACCTTGGTAGGGGAGGATGTAGGATGTGGTAGAGCAAAGTTGCTCATCTCATTGCAGCCATAGAGGAAGGAGAGAGAGAGAGAGAGAGAGAGAGAGAGAGAGAGAGAGAGAGAGAGAGAGAGAGAGAGAATGAATTGGGGACAAGATATAGTCCCCAAAGACACACACCCATGACCCACTGCTTTCAATTAGGGCCCACCTCCTAAGATTCCATCACTTCTCAGTAACTCCATCCAACTATGAATTTATCAAGGAATCAATCCACTGGTGATGTTAGACTTCTCATGATACAATAACCTTCTAAAAACCTCACGTGTGAATATATAAACCTTTGGAAGGATATTTTAGACCCAAAACATGACACATATTTATAGCAACTTTACAATATCTACAAAGTAGAAGCAACTCAGATTTTCATCAACAGATGTGTAGATGAAAAAATCTTGGTATAGTCATATAATGAAATACTACTCATAAATAACATGGAATGAACTACTGATACACTAAACAATATAGATGAATCTCACAGTAATTATGCTGAATGAAAAAAGACAAAAACAATCACTTAATGCTAAGTGTTGTTGTGCATGCCTGTAATTGCAGCCCTTGGGAGGCTGAGGCAGGAGGATCAAACCATGAGTTTGAGGCCAGGCTGAACTACATAGAAAGACCCTGTCTCCCAAAAAATGCACAGAGCTGCATCCCCAACAGAATTCATAGACCCACAGGGTAGTCCCCAATCAACTCTACAACCATAGATTCCATGCCTAGGCTCAGCCACCACCAACATGGAAGTGGTTCTGCATTGTTTCACCTTCCAGTAACTTCACCCAACTATGAATTTATCAAAGAATCAATTCACTGGCAATGGACAGCAAAAGTGCCAGGCAAACAACAGACCTGATCTTGGACAAGGAAAAAATGTGGAATAGCGGACTCAACATGTCTGACTAGAGAATCACAAGCTGAGGAAAAATCCTCTGAGAAGGATCTGAAAGATCCAACATGGCTGAGTAGAGAGAAGCCATGTCAGAGAGACTCAGAGAACATTAACTAGAAACACAGACAAGAGGAGGAAGTATCATAAATGAAAGCAGACATAAGAGATAGATTAACCAAACACAGTGGGATGACCAGGTTTGAATTCTGATTTGAAGATTCTAACCCAAAGACTACTATTTGGAGACAATCATGGAACATTCCATAAGAAAGAAAGAGTCACACTGGGACTGAATCAGCAGCAGTTGGAACCTGCAAAGACAACATAGGGTATTGCTTCCAGAGTGGCCTTCTATAGTCAACAGTTGGTAAGTGACCTTGGTCAAGTGCCCATCAAAAATATTGGAATGAGAGCTGGCAGTGACACCATTCTAGGGAAAGGCTCAGTGTTCTGACCTGGGTTCAAAAGCAGTTCATTGGCTCCAAGCCATGCTCCAGAGTGGATGAGTGACGGATAGCTACAGGAGACAGCTGGTGGTTGAACAGGTTGGCTGGAGTTCTGCTGAGGTTCTGGAGCTGGTCAACATGGACCAGAGTGCTGTGGTCAGAGGCCAGGCTCTGACTGAGTTACATAGGAACGGAAGATCACATTGGTGCTCTGTCCCAACTGTAATGGTACTCATCCAGTACCATTCTAAGGGCAGACTGTCACCTTAGACTTCCAGTGTGAGCAGATATACATGTTGGCTTGAGCTCTGCTACTTATTCCTAGGCTGTGGAATGAGAGCCACATGTTCAAAAATGATAGAAAATTTTTTTGCTCTTTATCTCTGTTCATCCATCCACTTTTATTCCATTATTTTTCACTTTTTTCTTTTGTGCGTGTATGTGTGCGCATATGCATGTGTGTGTGCACACGTGCTTCTCTTCCTCTTGCCATTTTCTTCCAATATAGTTTATAGAGGGTAAGGGAATTCTCCATTGTCCCTTTTTATTCCTTCTATTTTTATCCATATCTTTTTACCTGATTTCTTTTCCTGTTCCTTATTTTTTCTCTATTTTTCTTTCTTCTCCCCCTTTTCATTTGTCACTCTTTAACTTTTTTTCTGTAATATTTATATTAGTCATAGAAACTTTTCTCATCCCCATTTCTCACTACTAACTTTCCAGGCAGTTTTCCCTCTTAGCCCTATGTAAGTATAGAATATACCTCCACCACCATTAGGATCCTTTGCCTCCCTCCTCTTTCCTCCTCCCCATATCACATAGCAGAAGACTTTAAAAAACATTTTTTTTTCTTTTCTTTTCTCCCACTTCTGTTATTACCTGGCCCCTAAACCGCTTACTTTAAGATAATTGACTCATTTTTTTTTATTTTAAAAATAAAAGGAGGAAAACATTACCAGACAACCTTTTACAAAATAGCAAAAGAACAGTACAAACAATACAGAGTTACAAACAATATGGTAGGAATTTAACAATGCTTCTTGTATTGCATATTCATATCTTCAGAGTGGTTTCTCATGAAAACAAATAGAGACATGCAATATTGATCAGTCAAGGACTCATTAACAGTTTCTTTCAGCAAAGAAATAGAAGACAGCAGGTCAACTATGTTAACTATCCTGTATATACATACATACAAAGTTTCTCCTTCTTTCCCTTCTCTTTTCACACATTCCAGTTGCCCTTTACCTTTGAGCGTTTTCCTATCATTTCACAATGTCTATCATACCTCCGAGTTTTTATTAACTCTTTCAGGTTTTACACTAGTGAGACAATGTGGTGCTTACACATGCAGGCCTAATTTATTTCACTTATGAGTATGGTCTCTAGTTGTGACCATTTACCTATAAAAGCCTCAAGTTTATCTTTCTTTATAGCTGAGTAATATTCCATTCTATAAAAGTACCACAATTTTCTTATCCAATCCTCGGTGGATGGACATTTGGGTTGCTTCCACAATTTAGCAATTACAAATTGTGCTGCTATGAACATAGGTGCACATATATCGATACCCCCTTTAATAAATGTTGCTGGAAAAATTGGCTTGCACCTACCAAAGACTGAAAATAGACCCAAGTCTATCACCATGCACCAAACTCAAGTCAAAATGGATCACAGATCTCAATATGAAAACAGAAACACTAAATCTATTGGAAGACAAAGTAGGTAAAAATCTTGAAGACATAGGGGTAGGCAGAGAGTTCATGAACAAAAACCAAACTGCACGTGAAACACTTGAAAGAATCAACAACTGGGATCTCATTCTACTGAAAAGTTTCTGCACATCTAAAGAAATCACCAGCAGAGTAAAAAGAAAACCCACAAACTTGGAAAAAATTCTAGCTGACTGTCCCTCAAAAAAAGGGCTTCTATCTAGAACATATAAAGAATTAAAAAATATCAGCCCCCCCAATTCAAAGACCCAATCCAAAAATGGGCAGCTGAGATGAATACACACTTCTTAGGTTATTGATTCTATGAAGTTGCTGTTGAATGCTTTTTTACCATTAGAGGAGATATAGCTATTGCATTTAATGCCTATAAGTTGTGGTCAATACTTGTGCTGTTATGATGCTTACACTATAACTGTGGATTTCTTTTCTAGGCTAAAGGGAGATCCAACATTGGGTTTCACAATATATTCTCAACGTGCCCTGATAGATACCACTGTAACTGATTAGCTTGTCACCACTGTAGCTGATCTGATTGCACAGGAATACTCCTGACTTAGTGCACATTTTCCTGCCAGTGAATCTGTCTGCCAATCCCACCATCACACCCAGGGAGAAGGACTGCAAGAGTTCCTAATCCAATAACTCAGATGGGATTAGATTTAGCAAGAATCCCTGCAACATGGTAGAAAGAAGCCCTGTGCCTGACTTAGCTTGAGTATTGCAGTGGAGGTATCAGAGGAGTTAAGATGTGAGCACTCACACTCTCTGGCAAACTCAGGATCCAACCATGAGTTTGAGGTCACCCTGAACTACATAGCAAAAGCCTGTCTCAAAAAAATGCATGGACCTGCATCCCAAACAGAATGCACAGACCTACGGGCTACTGGGGAATCATATATGCACTGTTTTATTGGAATATTTAATGTGTGTTTCCATCAGATATATTATAGGTTTGAGTATTTGATTCTCTACTTATTTAGTAATGTAAGGTTATTTTATGGTTTCTTGTGTTTATTAGACTTTTACTTTTGTTTTATTCTTTCATTGCTTCTGATTTAATAGCTGTCTAGGTTCTCTCCCTCTTCTCATCTTCCTACCTAGTTTCTCCACCTCAAACCCCTGAAGCAGTACTATTACCATATTTCTTTATTATGCTTCAAAGCACATAAACTCCTCTTCCTAAGTTTTAAATTTTCCATACTTATCTCTCTCACAGTCACTCCTATCTTCTCTAGTAATGACCCTTGATACTCCCCATCTTAAGCCTTTGACTCTTCCATATCTTACCTAGCCTATTGTCCTCCTTATTAACAGGTTCTAATAATCATGTAGCTTTCCTCAATCATGAAGTAAATCTCCTTTCTCCCATATCTCACTTTTGCCCGCACAATATCCTCTAAAAACTTTCAAAACTAACCCTTCAACTCACCTCAAAGTACTCCAATAAAATCAGACTGACCCCACAAAAAACTTTTCTTCTCATCTATCACTATCCCCCTTCAAATCTCCACATTGTCTAACATTCTTCATTCAGCCAACTCCCAATCTCCTTATTCCACTTCACCCATTTCATCGCAGAAAAACTATAAATAATCAAGTGTCATAGTGTGCATAGAGGATAGACAAAGGATGGAAGTGCAATTGCAAGGACATATAGAAGTGTTGTAATGAAAAGTAATTCTTTTGCCAAAATAAAGTGACAGAGTTCAAATCACTTAAAGTACATAACAGGAGTAAATACTAGCAATGGAAATACAGAGCTGAAAATTATTCATGGGGAGGCAACATTCTAGCAATCTCTATGCAGGCCATAAGCTCTCCTCAAGTTTTTAGTCCTCAACCTGCAGTACCCACTCCAAAAACTGAGGTGAAAAGAAGATATATATACGTATATCTCACAGATACACATAGGAGCATGGGGAAGCAAGGCATTAGAACATCTCTGAGCTCTCCCAACTTTCTTAAGGCAGAGCAAGGTGTCACAAATGGAGAAGAAAGAAAACAAAGGAAGCAGAACTGTATGAAAAGTTGATAGAAGGGATAAAAAATGCATGAGTTCAAAGAGGAAATGAACCAAAATTTAATAAAAATTTCACTCAATATGCCCACAATGAATTTCAGGAAAATTGGTAAAAATAACTGGATGAGCTAACAAAACCAGTTCAAAATTTGAATGACAGATTCAACAAGGGTATAGAATGCTTGGAAAGATGTCAGATAGAAATATCTGAAGTAAAAACTGTATAGAATTCAGAAATTACAGAAATGGGCAATGTGAAGACAGAGTGTCTGAAATTGAGCACAAAATAATGAATTAGGATGAAGTGCTTAAAGAAGCAACAAAGAAAATAAGGGAACAAGAGAAGAAAATCCAGCAGCTACTAGATGACAATAAGAAGACCAATCTATGGCTAATTGTACTTAGAGAAAAAATAGAAGACAGCACAAATGAATTTACTAACATATTTCCGGAAATCATGGAAGAAACTTTCCCAAATAGAAAAAGAGTTTAAAATGCAAGTAAGTAATTCTTACAGAACACTAAACAAATATGACAAAAAAGAAGCTCAACAAGGCATACACTTATTAAATTAACAGATACCCCAGGAAAAAATCCCAGAATTTAAAATCAGTCAAAAAATCACATATAAAGGCAAATGAATTAGAATCACAGCAGACTTCTCAATAGAAACAGTTAAGGCCATAAGATCTGAAAGTGAAGCATTTCAATTTATTTGGAATTGCCCTAATAGCAAATAACTTCCAACCCAGATTTATTTATCCAGCAAAGCTATCCTTCAAAATAGATGGAGAAGTAATGTATTTCCATGAAAAAGATCAGCTCAAAAGATTTATGAGTACTAACCAAACTCTTGAGAAAACACTTAATAATATTCTCATCAGGGATAGTAAAACTAACACAGCTAAAAACACATAGGAAAATGGTGAGGTCATCGGATAAACAGCAACAAAATATGTCAGGAAAAAAACCAAAAGGATTCACAAACAGATAAAAACGGCAAAGATACTAAACAACCGACACATTCCAGTAATAGCTCTCAATGTTAACAACTTCAACTCTCTAATTAAAAGATGCAGATTAGCAGATTGGATTAAAAAAATAGAACCCAACAGTTCTGGCATTCAAGAAACTCATCTAATCCAACAAAGATATTCATAGAATAAAAATTAAAGAATGAAAAACATTTCATGCACTCAGACCCCCAATACAAGCAAGAGTAGCAATTCTAATATCAGACGTAGTAAACTTCAAGCTAAAACTGATTAGAAGAGACAAAGAAGGTCACTAAATACTGGAAGAGATAACATTGATTAACATATGCATGGAATATTGGAGCACCTATATTCATGAAACAAAAACTGGTGTAATTAAAAGGTAAAATAAACACTAAAAGAATCACAGTAGGGGATTTTAACACCTCACTTTTGCAAAGAGGTAGATTAACTAAACAAAAATATCAATAAAGAAATATCAGAGCTGAACCAAACCCTTGAACATATGGACTTAATAGATATCTAAGGAGTATTCCACCCTCTATGACAGAGTATACATTCTTTTCAGCAGCATATGATACTGTTTCCAAAGGAGATCATATACTAGTCCAAAAAACCTGCTTAAGTAAACATAAAACAATTGAAATTAATCCCTATATATCATTACACCACTGTGGAATGCAAATAGAAATCAATGACAGAAGAAATTTCAGAGAAGGCAAAAACTCCTGGAAAATTAACAACATACCTCTAAAATACCAATAGGCCACAGAAAAAAAATCAAAAAATAAATTTAAAATTTCTGGAAGTTAATGACATTAATTATACAACTTACCAAAACATTTGGGACACTTTGAAAGCAATTCAAAGAAGAAAATTCATCACAATCAATGCTCGCATTAGAAAATCAGAGCAAGCACAAATAAATAACCCTATGAGAAATCTAGAGACACTTGAGAAACAACAACAAACCAGCTCCAAACCAAAATTAAGGAGGGAAATTATAAATATGACAGAAGAAACGAATAAAATTGAGACCAAAAAAGTAAAGTAAAAAAATGGTCTCTTGGGCTGGGGATTTAGCTCAGTGGCACAGCGCCTGCCTGGCAAGTGCAAGGTCATGAGTTTGATTTCCTGTACCAGAAAAACAAATGAACAAATTGAAGAGCTGGTCCTTTGAAACAATAAATAAAATAAATAGGCCCTAAACAAGACTTAACCAAGAGAAAGAGGAATATGAGTCACATCAATGTAATTAGAAAATAAAAAGTGAGATCACAATAGATACTATTGAAATCCAGAAGATAGTAACTACTTTGAAAAATTGTGTTCCAAAAAATTAGCAAATTTTGAAGCAATGGACAGATCCCTAGATGTATACAAATTACCAAAATTAAACTAATAACGCATAAATATGCTTAATAGCTCAATAACAAACAATGAAATTGACACAGTAATAGAAATTCCACTATCTTAAAAAAAACAGAATCTGATGGATTCACTGCTGAATTCTACAAAACTTTTAAAGATGTTATGTCATCAATACTCCTCAAGCTCATCAAAGAAACTGGAATGGGTGGAGTACTCCCAAATATATTTATGGAACTCAGTATCACCAAGATTGCCACACCATGCAAAGACCCAATAGAAAAGAAAACTAGAGGCCAAGCTCCTTAATAAACATAGGTGCAAAAATCCTCAACAAGATATTATCAAATAGAATGCAGCATGTCATCAAAGAGATGATGCAAGGTCAAAAACATATGATCATATCAATAGATGCAGAAAAGACTTTTGACAAAATCCAACCACCCTTCATGATAAAAACCCTAGAGAAAAGAGTTATAGATTGAGCATACTTGAATATGATGAAAAGCTATGACAAACCAACAGCCCAGCAAAACACTGAATGAGTAAATGGGGACGAATTAAAAACATTTCTGCTAAATTCAGGAAGAAGAAAAGGATGTCCACTATCACTACTTCTATTCAACATAGTACTTGAAACATTAGTCTGCGCAATAGGCAAGAAAAAGAAAGAAAAGGGATACATATAGGAAAGAACTCAAATTATCATTATTTGCATATGACATGATACTCTACACAGAAGACCCAAAAAACTCAACCAAAAACTCTTAGAATTAATAACTAACTTCAACAATATAGCACGATACAGGATCAGCACACAAAAATCATTAGCACTTGGCCAAACTCATAGTGTGTCTGCTGGGAGTGGGCTGAAACCTGGACAACTTCAGGAAGCCTGGTGAGTCAGCACTGTGCCTACCTGACCAGTGTGAAAGTCAGGTGGAACCCTGGGCACCCTCTGGGGCCTTGACAGCTATGTGCCACACCCATAGTGTGTCTTCCAGGGCAGGGCTGAATGCTGGACATCTTCAGGAAGCCTGGTGAATCACTGATGCGCCTCCCTGACCAGCTTGAAAGGCAAGCAGAGCCCCGGGCACACTCTGGGGTCTTAGTAACTACTCCCGGCACACACAATGTTTCTGTGGGTGCAGGGATGAATGCCACACACCTTTAGAAACCCTGTTGAACCACTCTGGTGCCTCCCTGACGAGTATGTGAGGTGCGTGGAGACCTACACAACTTCTGGGGCCTGGATGATCACTGCCAAAACAACTTGCACTCACCAGGGAGCTCAGCTGAAACCTGGACAGAGTCAGCAGCTTCAGGGAGTCCACCATCACCCCTCTGCTGCCAGTGTGGAAAGCAGGCTCTGTCCTCTGCAATATCTGAAGCCTCGGGGAACATGACCTACATCCCCCTTATTCTTGTGGAAGCTGGGTCAAAACCCATGCAGTTTCAGGAACTCTGGCAAGCATCCCCCACCCTTGCAACACATGCCTGGGAGCCAACTGAATGCAAAAAATTTTGGGAGCATCTGGGACCCCCACCTTATTACTACTCACCAGCAGAGGAGCTGCACTGAGCACTGTGGATCTTTAGACACTCTCCCTATCACTCACATACAAACAGGAGATTGAAGCTGCACTCCAGGGAACCTCTGGATCATCAAAAATGACAAAATGAAGGAACAAAATGCAATCGCAGAACTCCACAATACCCAAAACAAGGCCAGAAGACATCAACACAGAAGAGCCTGGAAGTCATACACGTGAAATTTCTGCAATGATAGCAACTGAAGTAAAGAAACAACTCCATCAGGCCATAGAAGACATCAGATCAGAAATATTGTCTCAGGTGAAAAAAGAAATGAAAACAATAATGAAAGAAATGTTCAGCATATCCAAAGATGACATAGACAAGAAAATAGAAGAGCACAGACAACTCATGGAAACCTTGAGGGAACAATATAGAAAATAACTAAAAGCTATGAAACAGACTCAAACAGATATTCAGGAAATTAAAAATTCCATTGAAAGCTTCCAAAACTGCCTGAACAAAGCTGAAGATAGACTTTCAGACCTTGAAGACAGCATTGCCACAAATGAACATGAAAGGAGGGATCTCTTAAAAACAACAAGGAACCAGGAAATAACAGTTCAACAACTGCAAGATGAAGCAAAGAGAAACAATGTCAGATTAATAGATATTAATGAAACAGTAGATGTCAACACAAATGACATAAAAAAGACTATTTGCAGAAATAATAGCAGAAAATTTCTCAGGCATGGAAAGAGAATCAGACATCCAGATAAGTGAAGCGTATAGAACTCCAGTTAATCATAACCAAAATAAATCTACACCCAGACATATAGTGACCAAGATCCCAGAAACTCAACAAAAGCTCAGAATACTAAAAGCTGTTAGAGAAAAGAAACAGATCACCTATAAAGGAAAGCCAATCAGAATCATGGCAGACTTTGCATCACAAACCATCAAGGCAAGAAGAGCTTGGAGTGAAGTATTTCAGGTACTGAAAGAGAACAATTTCCAACCCAGATTGATGTACCCTGCAAAGGTATCTTTCAAATTTAATGGAGAAATAAAATATTTTCATGATAAAGAGCAACTGAAGAAATTCATGAGGGTAAACAATCCTACAAAGAGTACTAAAAGATATTCCACAAAGAGATAAAACAGACTGCAACTTCAAAAACAACAGAAAGGAACCACCAAGCAGAGCAAGAAACTATGCTGAGAGAAAAAGGAGGACCCAACAGCAGTAAAATAATACCATGAAAAAGATAAGCTGGTACATATCGGTTATAACCATCAGTGTAAATGGTCTCAATGCACCAACCAAAAGAAGCAGACTAACAACGTGCCTCCGGAAGCAAAATTCAACTATATGCTGTATACAAGAAATGCATTTAACTCAATGGGAAATTCAAAGACTGAAAATTAAAGGATGGAAAACAATACTCTATGTAACAGGAACCCAGAAAAAGCAGGTGTAGCTGTCCTGTTTGCAGACAACGTGAACTTCAAACCAAGAACAATCAAAAGAGATAAAGAAGATCACTACATACTTGTGAGGGGAAAGCTTCCAGAGGAAGTGATAACAATCATAAACATCTATGCACCAAATATCAGAGCACTCACCTATATAAGACAAATTCTAACAGACATGAAAAATGAAATAAGTAGCAACATAAAATAAAATCATAGCAGGGGATTTTAACACACCATTGTCACAAAGAGATAGATCAACTAGACAAAAAATTGGGAATGAAAAAACAGAACTTAACCAAACTTGTGAACATATGGACTTGGTAGATCTGTACAGTGTTCCACCCACTGACATCAGAATACACGTTCCTCTCAGCTGCACATGGGACATAATCAAAAATAGAACATATACTAGTACAAAGAACATGTTTAAGTAAATGCAAGGGAATTGAAATTATCCCATGTATACTGTCAGACCATAATGTAATGAAATTGGAAATTAATGGCAAAAGAAAATGCAAAAACTCCATAAATAGTTGGAAATTAAATAACATCGTCCTACACAACCAATTGGTCACAGATGAAATCAAAGTTGAGATAAAACACTATTTCCAATCAAACGAAATGTAGATGCAACCTTCAAGAACTTGTGGGATGAAATGAAAGTAGTCATCAGAGGGAAATTTATACCAGTGAACTTCTACCTCAGCAAAACAGAACAGGCACAAATAAACAATCTTATGCTGCACCTCAAAGCCCTCAAAAAAGAAGAGCAACTCAAACCCAGAGCCCAAAGAAGACATGAAATATTAAAGCTCAGAGCAAAAATTAACTCAATGGAGACTAAAAGAACAATACAAAGAATCAATGAATCAAAGAGTTGGTTCTTTGAAAGAATAAAAAAAAAAGATAAGCAAATAAATAAAATAGATAAGCCCCTAGCCAACCTTATCAAAAAAGGGAAGAGAGAACTGAAATACACACAGTAATGAATGAAAGGGATGAAATCACTGCAAATCCTGAAGAAATTCAGAAGATTATCAATACATACTTTGAAAATTTTTACTGTCATATGATGGAGAACACACAGGAAACAGACAGATTTCTAGACAGATGTAAATTGCCATACCTGAAAAAAGAAGATATAAAAATCCTGAATAACTCAGTATTAGTCAGTGAAATTGAGAATGTAATTAAAATGTAACTAAAGCGAAAAAAAGCCCAGGTCCTGATGGATTCACAGCTGAAATTTATAAACAATTTACTGAAGATTTAACACCAATTCTTCTCAAACTCTTTAATGAAATTGAAAGGGAAGGAATTCTCTCCAACTCATTCCTGGAGGCAAGTATTATCTTGACACAAAAACCAAAGACCCAACCAAAAAAGAGAACTAAAGACCAATCTCCCTAATTAATATAGATGCAAAATTTCTCAACAAAATACTAGCAAACAGAATAAAACAAGTCATCAAGAAGATTATATACCATGACCAAGTGAAATTTATGCTAGGAATTCAGGGATGGTACAATATATATAAATCAATTAATGTAATACATCATGTCAATAGACCAAAGACAAAAATCACATGATAATCTCCATCGATGCACAAAAAGCTTTCAATAAAGTTCAACACTCATTCATGATGAAAACCCTACAGAAAATAGGAATAGATGGCCTTTACCTCAAGCTGATCCAAGCCACCAACGATAAACCCACAGCTAACATTATACTAAATGATCAAAAATTGAAAGCTTTCACTTTAAATTCAGGAACAAGACAAGGATGTCCACTGTCACAACTCCTATTCAATATACTTCTGGAAATATTGGCTACAGCAATTAGACAAGAGAGAGAAATAAAAGGAATAAGGATAGGAAAGGTAGAACTAAAATTATCATTACTTGCAGATGACTTGATACTCTACATAGAAGACCCAAAAAACTCCAACAAAAGGCTCATGGATTTAAAAATCAAATTCAGAAGAATAGCAGGATACAAAGTTAGCACTCGAAAATCAGTAACATTCCTGTACACAAGCAACAAACAGACTGAGAGAGAAATTAGGGAAACTACATCTTCCACAATAGCATCTAAAAAGATGAAATACTTAGGAATAAATCTAACAAAAGAAGTGAAAGATCTACACAGTGAAAAATAGGACTCTGAAAAGAGAGATCGAAGAGGATATCAGAAAATGGCACAATATTTCTTGGTCATAGATAAGAAGAACCAACATTGCGAAAATGGCCATACTCCCAACACTGTTGTACAGATTCAATGCAATCCCTATTAAAATACCATTAGTATACCTCCCAGATCTACAGAAAACACTTCGAAAGTACATCTGGAAGCAGAAGAGGCCTAGAATAGCAAAAGCAATCTTGGGAAACAAAGAAAAGGCAGGAGGTATCAGAATTCCTGACTTGAAGTTATATTACAAAGCTACTGTGATAAAATCAGCATGGTACTGGCACGACAACAGACCTGAAGATCAATGGAACAGATTAGAAGATACAAATACAACTACAAACACACTCAGTCACCTTACCTTCGACAAAGGGGCCAAATGTTCAATGGAAGGAAGATAGCCTCTTTAATAAATGGTGCTGGATAAATTGGCCTTCCACATACCAAAGACTACAACTAGACCCATGTCTTTCATCATGCACTAAATTAAAGTTAAAATGGATCAAAGATCTAAATATTAACACAGAAACACTAAATTTTTTTTGTTTTGTTTTGTTTTTCTCCGGTACCAGGAACCAAACTCACGACCTTGCGCTTGCCAGGCAGGCGCTTTTGCCGCTGAGCTAAATCCCCAGCCCCCAGAAACACTAAATTTATTGGTAGAGGAAGTGGGTAAAAATCTTGATGACAATGGGGCAGGCGGAAAGTTCATGAACAAAAACCAGACTGCACTGGAAATACTTCAAAGAATCAACAGCTTGGATCTCATCTTATTGAAAAGTTTTTGCACATCTAAAGAAATCACTAATAAAGTAAAAAGAAAACCCAGGAATTGGGAAAATATTTTCACCAACTGCGCTTCAGACAAAGGACTTCTATCTAGGACATATAAAAAATTAAAACACATCAGGCCACCCAAATTCAAAGACCCAATCCAAAAATGGGCATCTGAGATGAATACACACTTCTCTAATGAAGAGATACTAATGGTGAATAAATACATGAAAAAATGTTCAAGGTTGTTAGTCATTCGAGAAATGCAAATTAAAGAAACACTGAGATTCCATCTCACTCCAGAAAAATGGCTATCATCAAGAAATCAATCAATAACAAATGCTGAAGAGGCTGTGGGGAGAAAGGAATCCTATTCCACTGCTGGTGGGAGTGTAGATTAGTGAAACCATTGTGGAAATCAGTTTGGAGATTCCTCACAATATTAGGATTGGAAGTCCCATTTAACCCAGCTATTCCTCTTCTGAGTACTTTCCCAGAAGAATTAAAGACATCATACCACAGCGATATAATGTGCACCTATGTTTATAGCAGCACAGTTTGCTCTAGCTAAATCTTGGAAACAACCCAGATGCCCATCCACTGAGGAATGGATAATAAAGATGTGGTATTTTTATACAATGGAGTATTACTTGGCTATAAAATAGATAAACTCAATGCTTTTGTAGGTGAATCAATGCAACTAGAGATCATACTCATAAGTGAAATAAATCGGACCCAGATGGGTAAACATCATATTGTCTCCTTGGTGTAGGAACCTGAAAGACTAGGTAAAACTTAAAGTGTATAATAGATGATAGAAAAGGGAAAGAAACTGCTCAAAGGAAGGAACAACTGGGATGAGGGAAAGAAGAAAAAAGAAAGAAGGAAGGCAAAACATAAATATATATATATGAATAGCTGTGGTGACTGTATTGCTGTTGTCTGATGGTGTATTGAAATGAACAGTTAATGCTCACAATTTTTTAATCTTCTGATGGACTTTGCATGCTTGTGTCTGGTGGTCTGAGCAACTGATTTGAAAGTAACAATATGCGATTTAATTACAATGGTGAACTCCTATCATGTTGTCTAGTGAAACTCTCTAATATCTCTAGTGTTTTATTGAATTATTTTCTTAATCTCTTTAATGGTTTGAGCAATCTTTCATTCTTACATCTGATCATCTGAGCAATGTAGTTGAGGACAGTGGTATGCAATGTAACAACCACTGCTTATTTGTATTAATTTGTCTTGAGACCCTGTATCAGTTTGAATGTTTTTGCTTTGATTTGTTTATGTTCATGATACTCGTATGCTGGTACTGTTCTATATTTTGTTTGTTTGCTTCTCATGTACTACTCTCTTTAAAGTAAAAAAAAGAAGATTATACAAGACAATCAAGTGGTTTGATCCCAGGGATGCAGGGATGTTTCAACCTGCATAAGACAATAAATATTATACACCATATTAACAGAGCCAAGGACACAATTCACTTGGTCATCCCAAGGGATGCAGAAAAATCTTTACACAAAGTCCAACACTGATTCATGATAAAAACCCTACAAAATTTGAATACATCGTCTTTACCTCAATCTGATAAAAGCCATCTATGACAAACCAACAGTCAACATCACACTAAATGGAGAAAAGCTGAAAGTTTTCACTATAAAATCAGGAAGAAGACAAGGATGTCCACCATCTCCCCTCTTATTTAACATTGTCTTGGAAATTTTAGCCAGGGCAATTAGATCAGAGAAAGAAGTAAATGAATAGGGATAGGAAAGGAAGAAATTAAATTACCATTGCTTGTAGATGACACAATACTATGCATGGAAGACCCAAAAAACTCGACTAAAAAATGCTAGATTTAGTAAACAAATGCAGTAGTGTAGCTGTTTACAAAGTCAACACTCAAAAATCTATAACCTTACTGTACATGATAACAAACTCACTCAGAGAGAAATTAGAGAAACAACAGCTTTCACAATAGCATCCAAAACAATGACATACCTAGGAATCAATCTAACAAAGGCTGTAAAAGACCTCTACATTGAAAACTACAGTACTCTAAAAAAGGAGATTGAAGAGGATATCAGAAAATGGAAAGATATCCGTTGCTCTTGGGTAGAAAGAGAAAATTTAGTGAAAATGATCATACTTCCAAAACTGTTATAAAATTTAATGCAATTCTGATCAAAAGTCCAACAGCTTATTTCACAGAATTAGAGAAAACCATCCTAAAATTCTTTTGGAACCAGAGGAGACCTAGACTAGAAAAAGTAATTCTGGGCAAGAAAGGCAAGGCAATGTGCATCATAATTCCTTGCTTGAAACTATACTACAGAGCTACTGTAATAAAAAGAATGTGGTACTGCCAGAAAAAAGAGACTCAAAAGTCAATAGAACAAAGTAGAAGATGCAGAAACAACTCCAGAAATATTCAGCTACCTTATTTATCACAAAGGTTCCAAACACATTCACTGGAAGAAAGATAGTTTCTTTAGTGAATGGTGTTGCAAAAACTGGCTTTACACATGCCAAAGATTAAAATTGGATCCATACCTTTCCCCATGCAGTACACTAAATTTGAAGTTGATTAAAGACCTAAATATTAAGACAGAATCATTAAATCTACTGGAAGATGGAATAGGTAAAACTCTAGAAGACATTGGTGTGTCAAAGACATGAATAAAATCCTGATTGAACAGGAACTATCACAAAGGGTCAACAATTGGAATCTCATCTTATTAAAAAGCTTTTGCACAGAAAGAGAAACCACCAACATAGTGAAGAGACAACCCACAATGTGGGAAAAAATGTTTTCCAGCTGTTCCTCAAAGGATTACTATTGGGAACATATAAATTAAAAAAAAGAAGACCTCAGAAATTTAAAGACCCAATTCAAAAATGGGCATCTGAGATGAATACACACTTCTCAAATGAAGAAATACAAATAACAAATAAATATATGAACGAATGTTCAATATCACTGGTCATTTGAGAGATGCAAATTAAAACAATACTGAGATTCCATCTTATCCTGGAAAGAGTGACTATCGTCAAGAAATCAACCAGTAACATGCTGGGAGGGCTGTGCAGAAAAAGGAACACTTCTACACTTTTGGTGGGAGTGTAGACTGGTGCAACCACTGTGGAAGTCAGTGTGGAAATTCCTCAATAAAATAAGATTAAAGATCCAGTTTGGCCCAGCTATTCTCTTTCTGTGTATCTTCCCAGAAGAACTAAAAATGGTATAGCACAGGGATATATGTTCATCCATGTTTATAGCAGAACATTTTTTTATAGTTAAATCTTGGAAACAACCCAAATGTCCATCAAACGAGAAATGGACAAAAAAGATGTGGGTTTTTTAATATAATGTAGTACTATTAAGCAATAAAGGATATACTGGAGATTTTTACAGGAAAATGGATGCAATTTGAGATCCTACTCATAAGTGAAATAAATCAGACCCATATGTGTAAACATCATGTTGTCTCACTACAGTGAGAAACTCAATGTGTAAATAAGATCCAAAATGTACAATCGATATTGTGAACTTAGAAGAAACATTTTAAAGGAAAATATAAACTGTGGTGGGGGAAAGTGGAAAAGAAGAAGGGGAAAAGAAAAATATGTATTTATACACAATATTGTTAAGATAGTTATACTGCTAGTTTCTCCTAATTTACTGAAAAGAAAGATTTGTATTATTATTATTTGGACAATATCTCATGCCTATGTATTGAAACCTGAGTAACTACTCTGAACACAACAATACACAATGTATTAATTATTGTTGTTATCCTATTATCCTGTTTTGAAATTCTGTTTTTTTTCTTCTTTATAAAATAAAAAAAAAATCTAGGAAGGCACAGCCAATAGAAAATGTACAAAGACATTGATGATTTACAACGATATCTATATATGATTCTCAAACATAGAAAAATATTCAAAGTCATTCACAATTAGAAAAATTATTGAAAGGAACATGTAATGCTTTTTTTGACCAAATTTCCATGCTTATATCTGGTAATCTGAAAAACTAATTTGAAGACAACAATATGCAATATAGCAATCACTGTTGAATTCCTATCATCTTGTTTGGTGAAACTCTGTATCATTTATAATTCTTTTGTTTTTATTTTTTATTCTCTTTAATGCTTCAATCAATCTTGCATTCTTACATTTGGTAATCTGACCAACTTCGATGAAGATAAAAATATGTAATATAACAACCACTGTTAATCCCTAACATTTTGTTCTGAAACCCTGTATCGTTCTTAATGTTTTTGTTTGGTTTTTTTGGTCTATGTTGTTGGCATTTTGCTATTGTTCTTTTTTTAAAAAATGCTCTTTAAAATAAAGAAATGAACATTGAGATAGCATTTCTTACCTATTAAGCTGACAAAGTTTTAAAACTATGACAACACATTCCATCCCAATATATCTATAATATATAGATATAATACAGATATAATATATCTATATTCTCATTCTCATACACTGTAGGATTGCAAAAGTACTATAATCCTTCTGAAGAGAAACTTAACAATATGTAACTCAACTACTTTTGCACTTACCTTTTCATCTAGTGATTCCAAAACTAGCAATCTATTCTAAAGTTTTACTTCCCAAAATACAAATGTATATTTGCACTAGCTGCCAGGTGTGGTGGTACATGCCTATAATCCCTACACACAGGAGACTGAAGCAGGAGGGTCACTATTAGTTTGCAGTCATTCTGGACTACATAGTGAGTTCCATACCACCCTGAACATAGTGAGACCTTCTCTCAAAAGAAAAACAGAAGCAAACATATGCAGTAGGTTAGTTGTTGCAGCATTCCATTTAAAATATGCAGACAACATAACTGCCCATACAAAGGAGAGTATTTGAGTTAACTCTGGTATATCCACACAAGCATGTGCTATGCAGTTATTTGGAAAAAGAAAACTGGACTAAAATTTGTAAGAACTCAAAATACACCTGACCAATAAGTACATGAAAAAATGTTCAATATCACACTGGTCATTCAAGCAATGCAAATTAAAACTACATTAAGATTCCATTTCATCCCAAAAAGACTGACTACCATCAAGAAATCAATCAATAACAAATACTGATGAGACTGTGGGGAGAAAGGAACCCTTCACTGTTGGTGGGAGTATAAACTGGTACAACCACCATGGAAATCATTGTGGACATTTCTTTAAAAATGAAAAATAAAAATCCCATTTGACCCAGATATTCCCCTCTTGAATGTCTTTGCAAAAGAGTTAAAAATATCATATCACAGGGATGTATGTGTATCCACGTTTATGGCAGCAGAATTCATGATGCTAAATCTTTGAAGTACCCTGTATGCCCACTAGTAGATGAATGGATATAGAAAATGTGTATTTATTCACAATGGAGTACTATAGCATTAAGAAAGATAAACTTGAGGCATTTGTAGAAAAATGGATGCACCATCAAGTAAACCAGACACACAAGCTTGAATATCATGTAGTTTCCCTTATATGAAAAAGTTAACAGGAGAAAAGAGACAGAAAAAAAGGTTTTTATATTCTAAGTATGTTTCTGCTGTTAGCTTCTGGTTTCACTCCAATACCATGTAAGGGTTCACTTTGCAGGATTTATGTTTCTTTGGGTATGTTAAGGTATTTGTTGCTACTATGAGTATGGTCTATTTTAAACAAAATTAAATTCCCAAGGAAAAAATCAAGGTGAAAGAAAGATTTAGTTTTTACATATTGACTTTATGCCCATATATCTTGATAAATGCTGTTGTTGCTTATCATCTATTAATTTACTTGGTTTTGTTATGCTGATTTTCACATAACCTAAGATCAATTGTTTTTCCCTTTATTTTTACTGCTTAAACCTTTGTTTCTTTTTTAAATTTTATTTTAGTTGACTGGAAATTCCAGAAAAAATATTGACTACTACATACAGTAGCATACATTTCCATTTTATTTCAGAATTTTTTGTGTTACACTTTTCAATATCTTTCTTAAGGCAAATTTTATGAACAGTGGTGTCTATAAGCTTTCTGGGAGCTGTTCCTGAGACACTAGTACAAAGACAGGACAATGTGGAGGCACAGATGGTGACTCTGCCATCACCATCACCACCACCGTTATGATCCAGGTGAGCTCTACCAGAAGGTCTAGAGAATGGCCCCCTCCCCTTGCTGTTGCCACAACTGAGGTGAAACTTGTGGGAAGGAAAAGAGACCAGAGAGAATTCCAGGGTCATTGTAGGGTTCCAAATAGGACAGACAGGATGGACAGGTGGGACAAGTGGCATGAAAAGTCCAAAGCAACAATAACAATAGGAGCCAACAGGTGGTAAGGAGGGTGAACCACCACTGTACATGGGGTCAAAGACATACAGAATAGAAACAGGAGGGCAGACCCTGGCCACTGCTGTTGTCTTTTTTTATATTTAGGTTTTGTTGTTATTTTGCTTCGTTTTGTTTTGATTTGTTTTGCTTTTCTTTCACTTTTTTTTCTTTTTCTTTTAATTCCTCTTCACTAAATGGCTTGGGAGAACTCCAGCCACAGAAAACTAATCCCATCCCACAAATGCAGAGACAAAATTCAGACAATCCCTTGCTTACTCTCTCATTCTTTCTCCTCTACCCTCTCCTTTAGTCTACCAGAGTATGCATGATCACCCTTCCCTCCACACTTGCTTCTACTTTCTTTTCAGTTATCATTGTTTTATCCACTATCCTTCTTAAATCTCCCCACCACAGGGTAAAAGTACTCTACCAAGGGGAAACACTCTGAATACAAGCTCGCAATTTGAAGTCAGTTCTGTTATATAATGATAGATTTTGCCCCTGTGGTTTAAGGCACAAAATTAATAGCTATTACAGTTTCTCAGCTTCTAAACTGTGCTTGACACTACTCTTATTGCCAAGTATACTACTTTAGCTAGATGTCATATCTGTTGTAATCAGTTGTTCTCCCTTGCATAACAATATTGGAAAGATGTGGGGTAATATCACACCACAGCTCAGCACCAAAGAACTGGGGACTGAATGAAGTGGATACCAGCATCTCACTCTTAATTAACTGGGAAGGTAGGATCTTAGAACAGACACAAGCCAAGAACCTGTTACACACAAAAGACATTCCGAAGGAACGACCTTTTCTCAGAAAGGTCTTGATACTGGTGATATAGCTACCTACTTCAAAAACTTACAAGGATCAACAGAGAAAACAACATAAAAGTTTTTAAAGAGAAAAATGACAAGAGACAGAAGCAAGATGAAATCTGGGAACCCCAGCCAGCTAGAACAACTCCAGGATACAAAAAAATGGAAGACACACACCTGAAAGTTCTGAAATGATAAACACTGAGTACAGAAGCAAATCTATGAGGCTATAGAGGATATCACATCAGAAATAATCTCTCAGGTTAAAAAAAAAGAAATGTCAACATTTATAAAGGAGTCATCAGCAAATGTAGAGGAGAATTAGATTAAAATAATAGGTGATGCAAACCATGAATGATCAAGATAAGAAAAAATAGGGCCAGGGATGTAGCTCAGTGGCAAAAGTGCATGCCTCGCAAGTACGGGGTCCTGAGTTCAATTTCTGGTACCCACCCCCCAAAAATGCAGTGCATAAAATGGATTCAAACAAATATCCAGGAATTTAAAAATTCCATTGAAAGCAGGTATGACTGCTTGAATGAAACTGAAGATAGATTCTCAGACCTTTAAGACTGGACTGATGCTATCAATTGCTTAAAGAAAGATTTCTTAAAAATAACAAGGGATCAAGAAATAGCAGTTCAACTGCTGCAAGATGATACAACGAATAATAATATAAGACTGATAAATGCCAATGAGCAAGCAGGAGTCAACACAAATGACATGAAAAGACTATTTGCAGGAATAATAGCTAAAAATTTCACAAACGTGAGAACATAATCTGACATACATTAAATGAGGCATATAGAAATCCAATTAACCATGACCAAAATAAATATACACCCAGATATAGAATAATTAAGACCCCAGAAATTCAGCACAAGGACAGAATACAAAAAGCTGTTACAGAAAAGAAACTGATCACCCTTAAAGAAAACCCATCCAAATCAGGGTAGACTTCTCAACACAAACCTTGAAATCAAGAAGAGATTGGAGTGAAGTTTTCAAGTCCTGAAAGAAAACAACCTCCAAATGATTGATTTACCCTGCAAAACTATCTTTCAAAATTAACAGAGATATAAGATATTTCCATAACAAAGAACAACTGAAGAAACTCATAGCCATCAAACTAATCCTACACAGAGTACTGAAAGATATTCTAGACAGAGACAAAAAAGACCACAATTCAAGAATAACACCAGAAAGAAGGCAACAGGCAGGGCAAGCAATTAACCAAAGGGAAAAAAGTAGAGAGCCGACAGTGGGAAAATAACATAACAAAGGTAAGCCAATACATATCAGTTATAACCATCAGTGTAAATGGCCTCAATTCACCAATCAAAAGAAACAGACAGGCATAATGGATCAAGAAACAAGATCCAAGAATATGTTGTCCACAAGAAACACAATAAACTCAAAAGGAAATTCATAGACTGAAAGTCAAAACATGGAAAACAATACTCCATGCAAAAGGAACCCAGAAAAAAGCAGGAGTAGCTATTCTGTTTGCAGACAATATGAACTTCAAACCAAGAATGATGAAAAGAGATAAAGGACACTACATACTTATTAGGGAAAAACTTCAAGAGGAAGAGATAACAATCATAAATATGCATGCACCAAAGGTAGGAGCACCCGACTGATATTTGTCTTCATTTTTTATTTTAAAAATAAAAGGAGGAATACACTGACAATCTTTTAAAAAAGAGCAACAGAACAGTACAGACATTACAGAGTTACAAACAAATTGGTAGGAATTTAACAATGCTTCTTGTATTACATACTCATATATTCAAAGCGGTTTCTCATGAAAACAGATACAGACATGCAATATTGATCAGTCAAGGACTTATTGACAGTTTCTTTCAGCAAAGAAGTAGAAGACAGTAGGACAACTATGTGAACTATCCTGTATATACATACATACAAAATTTCTCCTTTTTTCCCTTATGTTTTCCCACATTCCAGTTTCCTTTACCCTTGAGTGTTTTGCTATCATTTCACAATGTCTATCATACCTCCTAGCTTAAATTAACTCTTTCAGGTTTTACACTAATGAAACAATGCAGTGCTTGCACATGTATGTCTGATTTATTTCACTTATGAGTATGGTCTCTAGTTGTGACCATTTACCTATAAAGGCCTCGAGTTTATCTTTCTTTATAGCTGTGTAATATTCCATGATATAAAAGTACCACAATTTTCTTATCCAATCCTCGGTGGATGGACATTTGGGTTGCTTCCACAATTTAGCAATTACAAATTGTGCTGCTATGAACATAGGTGCACATATATCGCTGTGATATGTTTTTAGATCTTCTGAGAAAATGCCCAACGGGGGATAGCTGGTTTAAATGGGACCTCTAGACCTAGTTTTCTGAGGAATCTCCAAACTGATTTCCACAGTGGTTTCACCAGTCTGCATTCCCACCAGCAGTGGAGAAGGGTTCCTATTTCTCCACAGCTCACCAGCATTTGTTATTGGTTGATTTCTTAATGCTAGCCATTCTTACTGGGGTAAGGTGGAATCTCAGTGTTGTTTTAATTTGCATTTCTCAAATGACTAATGATGTTGAACATTTTTGCATGCATTTATTTGCTATTTATATTTCCTTGTCTGAAAAGTGTGTATTCATCTCAGCTGCCCATTTTTGGATTGGGTCTTTGAATTTAGGGGGGCTGATATTTTTTAATTCTTTATATGTCCTAGATAGACACCCTTTGTCTGAGGGACAGTCAGCTAAAATTTTTTCCAAGTTTGTGGCTTTTCTTTTTACTCTGCTGGTGATTTCTTTAGATATGCAGAAACTTTTCAGTAGGATGAGATCCCAGTTGTTGATTCTTTGAAGTGTTTCACATGCAGTTTGGTTTTTGTTCATGAACTCTCTGCCTACCCCTATGTCTTCAAGGTTTTTACCTAATTTCTCTTCCAATAGATTTAGTGTTTCTGGTTTAATATTGAGATCTGTGAACCACTTTGACTTATGTTTGGTGCAGGGTGATAGGCTAGAGTCTATTTTCAGTCTTTGGCAGGTAGCAAGCCAATTTTTCTAGCACCATTTATTAAAGAGGCTATCATTCTTCCAGTGAGTTTGTTTGGCCCCTTTATCAAGGATTAGGTGGCTGAGTGTGTTTTTTGTTGTGTCTGTTTCTTCCAGTCTGTTCCATTGATCCTCGGGTCTGTTTTTTAGCCAGTACCAGGTTGATTTTATGACAGTAGCTTTGTAGTATAATTTCAGGTCAGGGATTGTGATTCCACCTGACTTGTCCTTGTGATTTGTCCTTGTTGCCCAGGATTGCTTTTGCTATTCTGGGTCTCTTCTGGTTCCAGATGAATTTAAGGCATGTTTTCTCGAGATCTGTGCGGTATGCTAATGGTAGTTGAATGGGAATTGCATTGAATCTGTACAGCAGTTTTGGGAGTATGGCCATTTTCACAATGTTGGTTCTTCCTATCCATGAACAAGGAATATTTTTCCATATACTGAAATCTTCTTCAGTCTCTTTTTTCAGAGTATTGTAGTTTTCATGAAAGAGATCTTTGACTTCTTTTGTTAGAATAATTCCTAAATATTTCAATTTCTTGGATTTTATTGTGAAAGTTATGGTTTCCTTAATTTCTCTCTCAATCTGTTTCTTGTGTGTGTATAGGAATGGTATCAATTTCTGGGTGTTGACTTTGTATCCAGCTACACTGCTGAATTTGTTGATGAATTCAAGGGTCTTCTTGTGGAGTTCTTGGGGTCTTCCATGTAAAGTATCATGTCATCTGCAAACAGTGATGGTTTTACTTCTTCCTTTCCTATCCTTATTCCTTTTATTTCTCTCTCTAGTCTTATTGCTCTGCCTAGTGGTTCCAGTACTATATTGAACAGGAGTGGTGATAGCGGACATCCTTGTCTTGTTCCTGATTTTAAAGTAAAACCTTTCAGTTTTTGTCCATTGAGAATGATGTTGGCTGTTGGATTGTCGCAGATGGCTTTGATCAGGTTAAGGTAAAGACCATGTATTCCTGTTTTCTGTACAGTTTGTACCATAAATGTATGTTGGACCTTGTTGAAAGCTTTTTCTGCATCTATTGAGATGATCATGTGGTTTTGGTCTTTGGCTCCATTGATATGGCGTATGACGTTTATAGATTTGTGAATACTGAACGAGCCATGCATTCCTGGAATGAATCCAACTTGGTCATGATGTATGATTTTCTAGATAATTTTCTGCATTCTATTTGCTAGTGTCTTATTGAGTATCTTTGCATCCATATTCATGAGGGAGATTGGTCTGTAGTTCTCTTTCTTGGTTGGGTCTTTCTCTGGTTTTGGTATCAGTATGATGCTTGCTTCCAGAAATGAGTTAGGGAGAATTGCTTCCTTTTCAGTTTCAATGAAGAGGTTGAGAAGGGTTGGTATTAAATCTTCTCTGAATTTCTTGTGAAATTCTGCTGTGAATCCATCAGAGCCTGGGCTTTTCTTTCTCGGTAGCATTTTAATCATGCTTTTAATCTCATTAATTGATATTGGGTTGCTCAGGAATTTGATGTCTTCTTGACTCAACCTTGGTAATTCATACTTTTCTAGGAATCTGTCCATTTCTTCTGAGTTTTCTATCCTATGGCAGTAAGGATTTTCGAAGTAGGTATTAATGATCTTCTGAATTTCTTCGGGGTGTGTACTAATTTCATCCTTTTCATTCCTTTTTGCATGAATCTGAGTTCTTGCCATCCTTTTCTTGATAAGGTTGGCTAGGGGTTTATCAATTTTGTTTATTCTTTCAAAGAACTACCTCTTTGATTCATTTATTTTTTGAGGGTTTTCTTTGTCTCAGTTGCATTAATTTCTGCCTTAATATGTATAATCTCCTCCCTTTTTTGGGCTTTGGGCCTGACTTGTTCTTCTTTTTCCACAAGTTTGAGATGTAGCATTAGGCTAGTTATTTGTTCTCTTTCTGTTTTCCTTAAGTATGAATTCACTGCTATAAATTTCCTTCTGAGGACTGCTTTCATTGCATCCCACAGATGACGGTAAGTTCCATTTACATTTTCATTTGTTTGTAGGTATTTTTAAATTTCCTCTTTAAGTTCTTCAGTGAGCCATTCATTGTTCAGGAGGGTGTTGTTTAATTTTCAAGTGTTTATGGAGTTTTTGGAGTTCTTTTTTCATTGATTTCCAATTTCATTGCCCTGTGGTCAGATAATATGCACGGGATAATTTCAATTATTTTGCATTTCCGAAGGTGTGCTGTATGGGCTAAGATGTGGTCTGTTATAGAGAAAGAACCATGTGCTGCTCAGAAAAATGTGTATTGTGATGTTGTGTGGTGGAACACTCTGTAGACATCTACTGAGTCCATTTGTTCACAGCCTTGGTTCAGATCTACTTTTTCCTTCCTGATTTTTTGTCCAGTTGACCAATCTCTTTGTGTCAATGGGGTGTTGAGGTCCCCTGTTACAATGCTGTTATTAATAGTATGGGTTTTCATGCCTTTATCATTTGTCTTATACAATTTAGAGCTCTGATATTTGGTGCATACATGTTTATGGTTGTTATCTCATCCTCTCACAGTTTTCCCCTGACTAGTATGTAGTGACCTTCTTTATCTCTTTTGCTTGTTGTTGGCTTGAAGTTTACATGGTCTGCAAACAGAATAGCTACCCTTGCTTTTTTCTGGGTTCTTGTTGCATGAAGGATTGTTTTCCATCCTTTGACTTTTAGTCTGTGGATTTCCTTTTCCGTGAAATGTGTTTCCTGTATACAGCATATTGCTGGATTTTGCTTTTTAATCCACTCTGCCAGTCTGTTTCTTTTGACTAGGGAATTGAGGCCATTCACATTTATAGTTATAAGAGATATGTGTTGATTTATCATTTTCATGTTGTTTACTTGTGTTGGTGTCCTACTTTTTCTAACTGTTTACTTGCTTGCTCTTCTTGATGTTTCATTCCTACTGTTGTTTTTGAAATTGCAGTCAGATGTTTCTCTGACCAGACTATGTTTTAGTACTCTTTGTAATGCTGGATTGGTGCTCATGAAGTTCTTCAATTGTTCTTTGTCTTGGAAATATTTTATTTCTCCGTTGAATTTGAGGGATAGGTTGGCAGGATACCTCAATCTTGGTTGGAAGCTGTTCTGTCTGAGGACCTGTAATATTTCAGTCCAAGCTCTTCTTGATTAGATGGTTTGTGGTCGAAGTCTGCTGTGATTCTGATGGGCTTCCCTTTATAGGTAATCTGTTTCTTTTCTCTAGCAGCTTTTTATATTCTATTCTTTTACTGGAGATCTGGGAACTTAACTATTAGATGTCTTGGTATAGTTTTATTTTGGTTGTGGTTGTTTGGAGTTCTATATGCCTCATTTACCTGTATATTAGGTTCTGTTTCCATGCTTGGGAAATTTTCTTCTATGATTTCTGCAAATAATCTTTTAATGTCAGTCGTGTTGCTTCCTGCTGTTTCATTGACTCCTATAATTCGTACATTATTCCTCTTTGCCTCATCTTGCAGCTGTTCAATTGACTTTTCCTGGATCCTTGCTGATTTTACGAGATCCATTCTTTCACAGTCACTAGGTGCCATGCTGTCTTCAAGGTCTGAGATTCTATGTTCAGCTTCATTCAAGCGGTTTTGGTAGCTTTTAGTGGCAGCTTTGTTTTCCTGGAAGTCTCTTAGAATCTGGTTCATGTGTTCTAAGTCCTTTCTATATTTTTCATTGAACGCTTCTGACTCTTGCCTTTGCCCTTCTATTTTCTTATATATTTCTTCTTCAGATTTTTTGATCATTTACTTCATTATTCTTGTCATTTCACTTTTTGCCTGAGAGATTATTTCTGATCTCATCTCTTCTATGGCCTTATGGAGTTGTTTCTTTACTTCCATTGCAATCATTTCAGCTATTTCAGGCATGTGTTTACCAAGTTCTCTTATGTTGATGTCTCTTGGACTTGTTCTGAGTGGGGTGGAGTTCTGGAATTGTGTTTTAGTCCTTTATTTTGTCATGTTTGCTACCAGATGCAGAAAGCTCGGTTTCCCTCTTCAGTAGCTGCACAGCAAAGACTACTAGTGTCCCTAGTTTTCCTGTTGGTCAGGTTTGCCCCTGAATGACCTCTGAGAAGCACTACTACTCTTGGGTTTTTCCAGCAGTTTTTGATTTGTATCTAGTTATCCCCCTTCTCAGACACTGGCATTGGTGTTAGATCATGGTCGACCATCTGGTCCAGCGTCCCCTTGCAGTTCAGGGCATGTACATGTCCCAGACACTGGTTGCACTGGTGTGACAATCCTCATCCAGTGGGCCTATGTCCCTAGGCAGTTCAGGGTACAGACAAAATCCAGACACAAACTGCAGGGTTGACAGTTTGTGAACCACCTGATTCTGTGTTTCCAGTCAGTTCAGGACACATACAGGAACCAGATGCAGGCTGGATGGGTAGCAGTCACAGACTGCTCGTGCCTTAGATCCGCTAGGGGGTCCAGGCAAAAGTAAAGCACGGACTTGAACCGTGGGACCAGCAGCTCCTGGAGCACTCACTCTCTCAGCTCAAGGTGCGCAGGCACTGGGAGAGGTTACATGTCCCACCCCTAGACAGAGTGGTCCCTGGGGCTTCTGTGTGAGGACCTCCTCTCTGCTGGCTCTCTCTGTGAGCTTCAGCTGGGAACCATGGCGGTGTGAGCAAAGCACAGACTCAAACCATGGGACCAGCAATTCCCAGAGCACTCGCTCACTAGGCCCAGGGTCCCGGTTGCTGGGAGAAGCTACATGCCCTGCCCCCAGCCAGAGTCGTCCCTGAGGCTTCTGATTGAGGACCTCTTCTCTGCTGCAGGTGTAGGGAAGGGAGAGACTCAGTCTGCAATGCCAGCGGGGTCCTGGGTCACCTGCTCTGCCCTCAGGAAGTAGATGGGAAATACCTGGTTCTCTCTTTGAGTTTCAGCTGGGAACCGTGGTGGTGTGAGCAAAGCACAGACTCAAACTGCAGGGCCAGCAGCTCTCAGAGCACTTGCTCACTCGGCGCAGTGTGCGCAGGCACTGGGAGAGGCTACATGCCCTGCCCCCAGCCAGAGAAGTCCCTGAGGCTTCTGAATCAGGATCTCCTCTCTGCCGCAGGTGTAGCGAGGGGAGAGACTCAGTCTGTAATGGCGGCCAGGTCCTGGGTTGCCTGCTCTGCCCTCAGGAAGTAGATGGGAAATAGCTGGCTCTCTCCATGAGCTTCAGCTGGGAACCGTGGCCATGTGAGCAAAGCACAGACTCGAACCATGGGGCCAGCAGCTCCTGGAGCAGTTGCTCACTCGGTGCAGGGCTCATGGGTGCTGGGAGAGGCTACATGCCCCGCCCCCAGCCAGAGAAGTTCCTGGGGCTTCTGAGTGAGGACCTCCTCTCTGCCATGGGTACAGGAAGGGGAAAGACTCAATCTGTAATGGTGGCAGGGTCCTGGGTCACCCGCTCTGCCCTCAGGAAGTAGATGGGAAATAACTGGCTCTCTCTGCAAGTTTCAGCTGGGAACTGTGGAGGTGTAAGCAAAGCATGGACTTGAACCGTGGGGCCAGCAGCTCCCAGTGCAGGGCACACGGTGGCTGGGTGCATGTCTCAGGTATTACCAAGTAGCGTTCATTGTGGAGTACTTCACTTGCCAGCTCAGGACAGTTTAATTACCAGAACATAGTTGCTTCCTGGGCTTCACCTGAATGTGGTGAGCAATCTCTCCTTCATGTGTCATAAATATATCATGCTGACTGCAAAGGACCTGGGGCCGTGGCACAGGGAGTGGATGATATTGTCTTATACAAAGACATATAGACATGAAAAAAATCAAATACGCACTAGCACAATTGTAATGGGGGAACTAAATGCCCCATTTTCACAAAAAAGGTAGATCAACTAGACAAAAATTCAGCAAATAAATAACAGAACTGAACTAAACCTCTGAATAAATATACTTACTACACATTCACAGTGTTCCACCCAGCAACATAAGAAAACACATTCTTCTCAGCTGCACATGGGAATTCTCTAAAATAGGCCATATATTAGCCCATAGAACTTGCTTAAGTAAATGCAAAGAAATTGAAATTATTCCATTTATATTATCTGACCATAGTGCAATGAAATTGGAAATGAAGGACAAAAGAAATTGCAAAATGTCCATAAAGACATAGAAATTGAATAACACTCTCCTGAACAATCAAGGCACACAGACAAAATTGAAGAAGAAATTAAACAACATCTACAGTCAAATGAAAATGCAAATATAACTTAATGGAACCTGTGAGACACAATCAAAGAATTCCTAAGAGGAAAATTTATAGCAGTGAATTCTCACATCAGGAAAACAAAACAAGCACAAATAAATAACCTAACGTTGCATCTCAGGCTTCTAGAGGGAGAAGAGCAACTCAGGCCCAAAGACCATGGGAGGGAAGAAATTATAAAGATCAGAGCATAAATTGACAAAATTGAGACTATGAAAAGAGTACATGGAATTAGTCAATCAAGTAGTTGATTCTTTGAAAGAATAAATAAAATTGACAAACCCTAGCTAAAAAATAAAGAAAAAAATTCAAATTCATTCAATGAAGAATGAAAAGGGTGAAAGTATTACAGATCCTGTGGAAATACAGAAGATAATCAATACGTGCCTTCAATATCTTTACTCTCATAGGATGGAAAACACAGAAGAATGGACAGATTCCTAGAAACATATGAATTGCCAAAGCTGAATCAATAAGATATAAGAAAATTCTGATTAACCCATTATCAGTTAATGAAATGGAAAACGTATTTAAAAACTGACCAACAAAGAAATTCAAGGTCTTGATCAATTCATGGCTAAATTCCCTAAATAATTTAGAGAAGGTTTAAGGCCAATACTCCTCAAACTCTTTAATGAGAATGAAGCAGAAGCAATTCTCCCTCTCTCAATCCTGCAGGCAAGTACTACTCTGATACCGAAACAGGAGAAAGATCCAACCAACTAAGAGAACTACAGACCAAATTCCAGCAAGAATATAGACTTAAATGTCCTCAATAAGATACTAACAAACAGAATACAGCAAGTCATCAAGAACATTATACACCATGCTCTAGTGGGATTCATTCCAGGAATGTACAGACGGTTCAACATACACAAATCAATGAATGAAATACACCATATCAACAGAGCCAAAGATGAAAATCTCATGATCATCTCAATAAACGCAGAAAAAGCTTTTGATAAAGTCCAGCACTGATTCATGACAAAAATCCTTCAGAAAATGAGAGTAGATGGTCTTTACCTCATTCTGATAAAAGCCATCTATGACAAACCAACCAACAGCCAACATCATGCCAAATGGACAAAAACTGAAAGTTTTCACTCTAAAAGTAGGATAAAGACAAGGATGTCCACTATCACCACTCCTATTCAATATCATTCTGGAAACACTAGCCAGAGCAGTTAGACAAGAGAGAGAAATAAAAGGAATAAGGATAGGAAATGAAGAAGTTAAATTATCAGTATTCACAGATGACATGATACTCTGCATGGAAGACCCCAAAAAGTCCACCAAAGATTTCTAGAATTAATAAGCAAATTTAGTAGTTTAGCTGGATAAAAATTCAATACTCAAAAATCAATAGCATTCCTGTACACAAAGAACAAACTCACTGAGAGAGAAATTATGGAAAACACACTCTTCACAGTAGCATCCACAAAAATGAAATACTGAGGCATCAATCTAACAAAGGAAGTAAAAATCTATATGTTGAAAATTACAGTATTCTAAAATAGGAAATCAAAGAGGGTATCAGAAAATGAAAAGATATCCCTTGATTGAGGACAGGAAGAAACAACATTGTGAAAATGACCATACTCTCAAAATTGTTATACAGATTTAGTGCAATCCCAATGAAAATATAATTAGCATGCCTCACAGATCTATAGAAAACATTCCTAAAATTCATTTTGAAATAGAAGAGACCTGGAATAAGAAAGGCAATCCTGTGCAAAAAAGGCAAGGCAAGAGGCATCAGAACCTCTGACTTGAAACTATACCACCAAGGCACTGTGATAAAATTAGCATGGTATTGGCAGAAAAACAAAACAGACCCAAGGATCAGTGGAACAGATTAGAAGCTGCTGACACAGCTACAAACACACTCAGTTACATTATCTTTGACAAAGAGGTGAAATATGTTCACTGTAAGAAAGATAGCCTCTTTAATAAATGGTGCTGAAAATTTGCTTTCCACATGCCAAAGACTAAAACTAGACTCATGTCTACTGCAATGCACCAAATTAAAGGAAAAATAGATCAAAGACCTAAATATTAAAACAGAAACACTGAATCTACTGGAACAGAAAGTAGGTAAGAATCTTAAAGATATAGGGTTAAGCAGAGAATTCATGAATGAAAACCAAACTGCAGGGGAAGTACCTCAAAGAATTGACAACTCAGATTGCATCTTATTAAAAAGTTTTTCACATTTAAGTAAATCACCAACAGCATGAAAAGAAAACCCATGGAATGGGAAACAGTTTTAGTCAACTGTCCCTAAGAAAAAGGACTTCTATTTAGAACATATAAAGAACTGAAAAAAATCAGACTCCCTAAATTCAAAGACACAGTCTAAAAATGGGCATTTGAGATAAATACACATATCTCAGATGAAGAAATACAAAAAGCAAATAAGTATGTGAAAAAATGTTCAACATCATTTTTCATTTAAGAAATACAAATTGAAACAACATAGGGATTCCATCTCACTCCATATATGATACTTGGTGATATTTGATAATAGACATTTCTTGTCTATCAACAAGAAATTAACCACTAACATATACTGTGAGGGCTGTGGGGAAAAAGGAACTCTTGTTCACACTTTGTGGGAGTGTAAACTGGTGCAACCACTGTGGAAATCAGTGTGAAACTTCTTCAAAACCTACAATTAGAGGTCCTATTTCACCTAGCTTCACCTTCTACTATTTTCCCAGAAGTATTAAAAACATCATGCCACAGTGATATATGTGCACCCATGTTTATTTATTTATTTATTTATTTGGTTTTTGGTTTTTCTCTGGTACCGGGAACCGAACTCACGACCTTGCGCTTGCCAGGCAGGCGCTTTTGCCGCTGAGCTAAATCCCCAGCCCCTTGTGCACCCATGTTTATGACAACACAATTTGTAATACCTAAATCTTGGAAACAACCCAAATGCCCATCAAGTGAAGAATGAATAAAAAGATGTATTTTTATAGAATGGAGTACTACTCAGCTATAAAGAAGCACAAACTCAACATTTTCATAGGTAAATGGATATAACTACAGACCAAATTATAAGTGAAATACATCAGACTCACATGTGTAAGCACCATATTGTCTCCCTAGTGTAAGAAACTGAAAGAGTAAGATCCAAATGGTACAATAGATATTGTGAAAGTGAAAGAAACTGCTCAAAAGGAAAGAACTGGGATGGCGGAAAGGAAAAAAGAAGGAAGGAAAAAGAAAAAATATATATATATACATACACATACATACAAGATAGCTAAGATAATTATACTACTAACTTCTATTAGTTCATTGTAAAGAGTGGTTTGTGCTTACCTTGTGTGACCAATTTTGCATACCTCTATTTTGTAATCTGAGCAACTACTTTGAAGATAACAGTGCACAATGTATTAACCATTGTTGATTTACTACTATTTTGTTTTCAAATTGTGTATCATTGTTTTTATTATTTTTCTCTCTTTAAAATTAAAAAAATCTCAAAAATAGTGGTGTTTATAGCTTGCAATCCTCTGTATTTTAGAAATTATTAATAAATATTGGATTTAATAAAAAATCTGTATAACTGATTTAGAGTGAAAATATCGGTGTAAAATAAGCATGTATAATGTTACATCCTTCCAAGAGGGGATTATAAGAAATATACATATATATGCTTCTTACTGCAAAAGATAGGGATGGTCAACCAAAGGAGGAAAGAAAGAGATGTGGAGGGAGCTTTGCTTCTCTGTACTTTTTAATATGGCTTTAACTCTTAGAAATGTAACAATATTTCACATAGACTCCTCCAATAAATAACTAAAATAAACTAAAGTGTGAGGGCAACCTTAAATAGAATACAAACAAATGATTAATGAATCAAACTGTATTACAAATTAATAACATAGGGGCCTGGGGATTAGCTCAGCAGCACAGTGCCTGCTTGGCAAGCACAAGGTTGTGAGTTCGACTCTCGGTACCAGAACAAAAACAAACAAACAACAAAAATAAACAAATTAATAACATAACCACACCAAAAGAGATAGGGGAGAAAAATCCTAATCTATATATCATTGCACAAGAGTATTTTGACTAGATATCGTGAGGCTGAATGCAAAAAGTAATGCACATAAATACTACACTTTATCTAGTAATCATGGTTCTCATTGGCAAGTGGGTTGACAATTCTGAAATTATTTTATATGAAATCTAGTGTTGAACAAATAAATACATTTTTGGTAATGAGAGCTAGGCTTCTCACTCTTAGAGTGACAAGGAAAATGTTAGAATGAACTTTGTGGTACTAGATTAGAATTGGTGGTGTCAGAAAAAACAGATATGTGTGTATGCATAGGTTGGTATATGCATATATTTCTTAGCTTTGTCTACTGAGAGATCCTGGAGGCAGTGATATCCCAGTACCAATGAGCACTATTATTCTCCAGATCTTGGTTTCTAATATGCCATTCTATAATAAAAGGAACAGGGTTCCTTGGAGAAAGAGTTGTTTCCAGGACAGGGAAAAAAAAAATTACAAAATGACCCTGGAACATTTTGTGGTATCCTTCATGGATGTGCTCAAAAAGTGATGGAGTATGTGAAAAGGACACAAGAGCTAACTTTAAGAAGCTCCCAGAGAGCAAAGATGGAATAATTTGAGAAATTTAAAAATGATAGCATTGGACAGCAATTCACAGAACAAAATAAACATCGATGAGCATGTTGACAAAAATAAATAAATATGTAATGAAGCTGGTGAAGATGGACAATCCTCTCTCACTGAAGAATTTCAAGTTTAAAAAATGGAAAACATGACAGAAATGGAGAATTATCACACAGAAAAGGCCACAGTAATAATGTTGCAGGTAAGTTTCCAATCTGCTAAAATCTGTGAATGGAAATTTTGAGGAGATATAGTCTATTAACATAGTCTAAAAATGTCTCTTTCAATATATTTATCAATATCAAAAGGAAAAACTGCAATGTCATAGTAGAGAAACTTGGCAGACACCACCTTAATCAAGCCATCAATATTAACAGCTCTTTTCACAAGACATTGCTCTCTTGTGTCCCATGATATGATGCACTATGGACACAAAAAAACTTCTATACTATTCTTGCAAAAAATACATAACCTCAAACTAATCAGGAGGAAAGAACTAAACCCAAATTAAGGAACTCTACCAAGTAACTGACTAGTACTCATATTTGATATCATTTTAAAAAAGTGTTATTAGTAGATATCAATTTTACAAAATATTGGGAAGTACTCTTTAGACATTTCATGATCACAAAAGACAAGGAAAGACTGAGAACTATCACATGTTAGAGGAGACAAAGGAGGCATAACAATATGGAATATAGAATCCTGGTGAGGGAAAAAAGATATTTGTGAGGAAAACTGGCAAAACTGAAGTGAGCTCAGTAGCTTGGTTTATCATATTTTACCACAAAGTTGAGTTCCTTGTCTAGATAATTCTACTCTGCTTATATAAGATATTTATATTAGGAGAAGTTGGGTGAAACTTACACTTGAATGATTTTGTGATTTTTCTATAAGTCTAAGATTATTTCAAAATAAGAAAGCTGAAAACTGTTGCAGTGTGGGGGACAGAGACAAGAGAACTTCACAAATGTCATGTGTCACCAGAGATATATGGCAGCAGTTAAGTATGGCATGAGTACTAGAAACAACCAACATTCTATCAAGTGTAAAGGTGCATATTGTCTGAAGACATGAGAAAGACAAAAGAAGGGGCATCCAGCCTCCTTAAGTTACAGAAATAGCCCGTGCATTTCGGATATTTGAGCCACTAAATAAGATTTGTCTAGTCAACCCTGACAAGCCTGCACAAGCTTGTTGAAAGCAGACCTAGGCAGTCATGACAAAACCAGAACCAGCTGACAGTAAAAAGACAGGTGAAAACACATCTTTATTGAGAAGAAAATGACCATTTTCTCAGAGTCCAAAGATCCTCAGAATTCCTGCAACTTTTTTTTTCTAATGTGAAAGGTTGAGCCCCCATGGGGTCACATACTGAGCAGGAACTAAGAATTGAGTGCCTAAGTGCTGAATTCCTGTGCTACTATTTGTTCACTGTGCTTGTTACATTCTTACCACCTTCCTTCTGTTCATCTTGGAGTAATGCCCCCATGGTTTAAAGCCACTTCAAAAGATGAGTTATTCAAATATCTTTATTCTGCCTTTTATGTTTTCGCTCTGAAGAATTTTCCTTTTATCATCTTACTGATATACCAGATATATCCAGATGGAAAAAATCTGTGCTTTGACCCTAATAGAGTACTTGCAAATATTTTTTGTACTTGAGCAATTTTACCATGAGCAACCATTCTAATAGTGGAGTTCAATAATATAATTTTTGCAGAGAACTTCGCCTCCATGTTAGATGAATGAGTGTTAAAAGCTTTAGATGAGGCAAAGTGATAAGACAGGCAATCATTTTATAGTATTAGAGAAATTATAATTATTTTCATTTCAGGTAGGACAGGGGGAAAGTAATGGTACTGAATAGTGGGTGCAATTTCCTGGATTAAAAGAAGTGGCTCTGTGAGTAGGATTGTGAAAGCAGAGAGAGGGAGGAGGGTTTCTTTTGTGGCAAAAAAGATTTAATGTAGAATAGGCATGAAATGCTTTCATTAAAAGTTAGTTGATGTTGTATGTGCTAAGTTACATTCTGTTTTAGCTTGGGTTATCCCACATTCTGAAGGAAGCTTATGCTCCAGTGTTTTGTTTGGAAGGACACCATCCCAGGGAAGCAAAATTTAGGAAGAAAGGAAAGTAAGGCAAGCAGGAAGACAGGGAAGTGTATGCAGGTGGGAGGGCACAGGTATGTGAAAGAACATAAGGGGGGCATACACAAGCAAGAGGGTATACACAGGTGAGAGGGCATGCACAGGTGGGTAAGTACATGCAAGTGGAATGGCCTGTGGAAGTAGGAGAGCATAGGCAGGTGGGAGATTATATGCAGGAAGGAGATCATATGCCGGAAGTGTGTTACTGAGCTGGCTGCTGGTTTGCGGTTGTGTGGGAGGTTTTCAAAGAAGCCACACAGAGAAGCTTTAAGTCCTCTATCATTCATCAAAATCTTCCCCATGGAGCTTAATTTTCTTCCATACTGAGGGTAGCTACTGGAAAAGCTGGGGTCTCTGTTCACCCAGCTGAGTCATGCTAGGCACTGGAACAGCTGTAGTTCCTACTACAGTCATGATAGTTGAAGCTGTGCCCACAGCCTGGCTATTGGACTGAGGGAAGGCTGAGACAAACAGTGGTATTAGGAGATGAGGTATAGGTGTTAGTTGGGGCGCTCGTGCAGAAGGAACAATGATGTAAGCTTCCTTTGGGTTGCTTTAGCCAGGAAATAAGGCAAGCAGCCAAGGCATGTGAGAGGTGTTGTGGGTTCATTCCCCGGGAAGACTCTGAGATGAAGATCAACATGCAGGAGTTTTATGAGGGAGTGCTCTTTGAATCAACCCTTATGGGAGGGGAAAGAATGGTAGGATTCTGGGCTGTGAAGAGGGAAATTGAGCTGCAATTCAATCTCAACAGAATCCTCCATCAGTCCCGCAGGAAGTTCCAAAGATGGGAAGGTCCTTCAGGTGAATTAGGACCAATGAAGAGCTATGGAAAGGCCACAGGTTCAGGTGTTGTTCCAACTCTGTAGCCTCTCATTGATTCTGGATCACATCACAATGTTCAGATCATGGGTCTAGGTTTCTAAGATCAATCTACATGCCTCAGGTCCTGAGGAAGTCTTAGTTTTCATGAGATCCACAGATGCATAGATTCTAGAAATGTCATCTATAACTTCAGCCCAGAATCTGCCAAGAATAACTCTCCAGTTGAAACAAATACAGAGATTCAGGGATACCTTTCTAGGAGGCAGCCTTCTTAGGCTTTCTCAGTTTCACAGCAAGATGTAGTAATTGCCACCACTATGACACATGATTTAAAATGTTCATGTATAAGAGAGCATAGGAAACTTTTCAGACAAAAGATACCATTTGCATATAGCACAGATATAGAGGGATGGGTACATGGAAATGAAGAGATCATAAATATTTGTGGGAGAAAAAGCAGTTCAAAAATGATCTGGAATTTGTGATTGGTGTTACTACAAGCTCTCAAATTTAGCAAGAAGTTTACATTCAACATAATTATTAGCAGCACTTTATACACTCTAGATGTATAGATTGATTATATGGTGACCTTATACATAGAATTTGAATAGCCCAGTGAATGTTATACTAAATTGCCCACTAAAATTATGCTAAATGTTTAGTGTCAACATTTACCACCTAGTGGGAAATTTCACCAGAGGAAGGTCCTAAATAACAGGAATTAGACAAATATCATAGTTGGTCTGCTGTTTTAGGGAAGCAAAACAGAATAAGTTTTCAGCCATGAAGCATCCTTGGAGTAATTCTAATTGATCTATCATTCTAATTCATTTCAGAACCTTCCACTGGTAAAATCTCTGCCCATCAGTGATCAAGAGACATCACAAAAGCAGAAGTTAATATTATGGGAGTGATTTGTCTAAAATAGGAGCAGGACAGTTGATCTCTTCCAGTCAAAGGACTGGCATTGTGACTTGCTGACCATCAGCTTGCCAGTTCATCCACAAGTATAACAGGGAAAATTTAGATTTTATCATTATTGATGACACAATAATACTATTATTTAAACTCTGTTGTTGCACACCTATACCACGTGTCTCAGGTTCAGTATAGCTAACATTTTAATCTCCATCAGCCTGCCATTCTGTCTACATCTGTTGATACAGAGTTTAGGTATAGGAAAGAAAGTGTTGTGTGTTAATTCCGTCAATCCACAACAGCTATGATTATATTATTTGATATTCCTTATAGGAGAAAGAGAAAGACATCAAAGCAAATTTCCCCATAAATAATGGAAACTCAGAGGATTTGCTCCACAACCAAATAATACTCCTATAAAAATCATCACAATACTGTAATATAATACAAAATAATAAGGAAAATACTATATATGTTGTATTTCAAAGGCTCCTTATTTTAATAGTACATATTTGGAGTACATGCAGTTTACAATCATCTTGGAGAATGGTTACATGCACATATTGCAGCTTGTTTTTTTTCCTTAATCCCTTTCCCCTCTCTTCCCCTTCCTTCCCTCCTCCTCCAGTTTCCCTGTCCCAATTTCATTCTTGTTGCTATTGTTTATCTTATCTCACATTATGGCACATAATTTTTACATTAATTGAGGTACTAGGCTCCTACATGGCACATCTTCTTCTTTTTTCCCCTTCCCCTCCTCCTCAATCCTTGCCCTTGTTCCCTTGGACCCCTTCCCTTTTGCATGAGATCCACCCCCTTGTCCCCTTCTGTCCATCCATTATTATTTTCTTTATTGTACTTTGCCTCACTCAAATGACAGTGTAAGAAACTAAAAGAGTAAATAAGATCCAAAAGGTACAATAAATATTGTGAAAGGGAAAGAAACTGTTCAAATGGAAAGAACAACTGGGATAGGGAAAAGCACAAAAGAAGGAATGGAAAATTTAAAATATATATATATATATATATATATATATATATACACAAACAAGATAGCTAAGATAATCGTACTACTAATTTCTATTAGTTCATTGAAAAGAAGTTCATGCTTATATTGTCTGACCAATTTTGCATACCTGTATCTCATAATCTGAGCAACTACTTTGAAAACAAAAATATGCAGTATAATAATCACTGTTAATTTCCCAAAATAAACCAAGTTGACCTGCATTAATCTTTGCAAACTTTTCTGGCTGGTGTGAGGGAGCCAAGAGAGGAGGGTTATTGTGTAGGCTGACTTTCACTACCAGTAATTGAATCACTGCTATCTATTGGTTCAGTGGAATCTTTTTTCATGCAACTTTAACAAAGAACCTATCCAATAGCACTTGCTTTTTGCAGAAATGTGCCACTGCATTGTTGTTAAATAGATTCATCCCTTTCACAGTGACATCTTTATTTTGGTGATGCTTTTGTACAAAATTTTGCATTATTTCCCACATTTTATACATGTCCCTAAGCGTATTTGAAGTGAGGGATTCCTCTGCCTTTTTCTCCTCCTCTTCTGCTGACAAGATCTCTGCTATAACTTCTTGCTGTTGGGAGTCAGTCATCCACAGTGACACAGCTGGGGTCGGGTGGAGAAGAACCATTGGCTCAGTTGTGATGGTGTGGTATTCTGTATCACATACTACTTATATTGCAAGACTTCACTCATTTATCAAGTTAAGATTTATTAGAAATATTTGTTACTCATGCAAAACATTCACAGAACAAGTTACTTGCAATCCAAGGTTTTACTGTACTTTAGTTCACAACTTTGTTTATAATCTGTGGTAGATTATCACATTCTTATCCTTGGAAGAAAGTTTTCATGTAGGAAACAAACTTAGAGCCATGACAACTGTACATGGTGAATGACTCAGGTGTGGGAAATAGGATTACTTCTTGGGACGGTGGAAGCTGATGTGAAAGAATGAAAGAAAAATGGAAGATGGGATGAAATTAAAGATGACCTTTGTGAAAGTTTCATATACTAATCCTGCCAGCGTGTCCAACAGCATAGTTCTAAATATGTTTGAGCCAATGACAACATGTTTGGAAAATATTTATTTGGTCTTTCAAGGTGATTATTTTGAAACATAACATTCATTTGGATATTCAAATTCTGTCTGGTATTTTTAAGATCACCATATAATTCATCTGTACGTCTAGAGTACAAAATGTGTTATTAATAATTATGTTGAAACAAAGGCCAAAATTAGAACTGTACCAGGAAAACTGGAACATATGTTACCCTATATATGTGTAAAAATGCCATTGTCATTTCTTGGAGTAACCCTTTTAAATACTACAAGAAATCTCTTTTAAAAGGATTCCTATTGTGAATCTCTATGAAAGGAGAAACATTTACCAAAATCTGTTAACTAATGTGAGATCCTATTTAGGTAGTAGGGATGACCTTCATTCCTTTTATACCAGCTGTGTAGTGAACAAAAATTGCAGAACAAGTGTAAGAAGAGTAAAATGTAGTGAACTGACTGAAACTTAGTACATATTTTGATGGTATCATTCCAAATGGTTAGTGGAGATGCCATTTCCTCTCTCCATAGCCTGTATTTCCTGGCTTTTTTAGCTCTAGAAGATTGTCATCATAATCTCAAGCACTGCCTGATGTAATTGTGTATAGTATCATGTGCTGCCCGGATCCTCCTTTGGAAATGAAGAACTCATTCCCTTAGCTACTGGGAGTGCTGCCTAATGCTAGCTCTCAGTCACTTTCTGAGAATGCCTTGGCTGAAAAAATAAACTCCTTCACCCAAGGTCCAACGAGGGCAACCTATATCCAATGGCTGAATGCAGGGAGTACAAAGGCCTGGTCCTCTTGCTTCAATTTGGGAAAGCTCTGATGAGCCATCCCAGTCCCAAAGCTCCCCAGAAGACCAGCTGAGGTCTTCACTGGGACCAGCCATTCAATCTCTCCTACTAAGTCTTGTTTCCATCCCCTCCTTTCTATTGGTATTGATCCTGTGAGCATTTCCTAATAAACACCTTGTATGTTGATCTCCATCTCAGAATCTGATTCCAGGTGACTGCTAACTATGACTGTCACTGTTAGCACTAATGTTAGTCTAACGTTTTGGTCTCAACTCGTCTGCAAAAAATTCAGATATATTCTTGGCTCACAAGTTCCGCTTACTATGAATGTCCTAGATAAAGACTAAAGGGCTCTGCTCTTAAAGCGGCCTCTGTCCTTTGAGGGTAGACATTTAAGAAGGAAGAATGTAGATATCTGTACACCTTCAACATTCAAAAGAAACCCAGTATGCATCAAACCAAACTAGAGCAAGCAGTTGTCCAAGCTTGGAAATCACTTAACACATTAGAACTGTGCAGTCCTAGTCCTAGTCTTTTTTTTTTTTTTTTTTTTTTGTCTTTTTGAGACAAGTTCTCGCTATGCAGTTCAGACTGGCCTTGAGCTCACTTTGTAGCCCAGGCTGGCCTCGAACTCGCAACCATCCTCCTGCTTCAGCCTCCCGAGTGCTGGGATTACAGGTATGTGCCACCATGCCCGACCCCTGGTCTTTTTAAAAGGCAGAAACTGGTCTACTCAGAGAAGACCCCTAGTACTTTGCACAGAACAGATGCTGAATGAATGAATGCATGCATTCATGGGTGAAAATATAGATCAGTACATGCATTACCCCACAGCATTGATTCAGATCCCTAGAAATGAAAAGGATCAGCACAAGATCAGGAGATTTAAGGGATGAGAAGGATTGGAAGAATGAAGAGAAATAAGATCCAGAAAGAGAAGACAGAAGACTGAATAAAATCAAAGCAGTCTTCTAAAGGAGCGTCTGCAACCCTAATCACTCCTTAACCTTTTATGCCCATAGTAATTTTTCACCATTCTCGCCTCCATTCAATCTATTAAAATATAGCTGCATAATATAGCTCCTGCCTTGTTGCTGAATTATTTTAGGATTGCTAAGAATTTGTTTGTGATATCAGAAAAACATTGGCTAACTCTATCTTCTTTTTATAGTAAGTGTCTCCTACACCAGTTGGAATTGAAATTGGAAATACTCAGGCCTTGAGCACTAAGCTGGGGAGGATGTGCAGGAAGTGGTAGATGAATAATCACCTTATTAGATCGTATTCTCACTTTACAATTCATTAGAACAAAGATATTTGCAGCCACAGGACATGTCACCTATTAATATAGTTGTGTTGAAGCCAGTAATAATTTGCACCATGTGAAAAGCCTATTCAGACCCACACTGGAAAATATTGCATAAAGGAAACTCAGATACTTCAGGACTTCTTATTTTTTTCTGGATAAACTTTGGCATAGTAAGGAAAAACAATTAAGGACATCAACTAATAAAATAGTTCAAATGATGGTATAAATGGATAAGTGTTCTCTTGATCAAAAGCAAAATGATTCTTTTTCATTTTTAAGGCAAAAGACATTTAAAAGAAAAGCTTTAAGAGGTTCTTTCAAACTCCTAAATGTCTGACTAGGGTTTCAAATAACATTGGACCAGAGAAGGAGCCCCCTCCCTCACTACACCATACTCATCCACATTAAGTATCACACTGGGCTGAACAAACCAGTCCTGAATGTTCAACAATATTATTATTACAGGCAACTCTATTTAAAAGCTCTGACTTTTCCCCTAGTAATTATGCCTGATTATAGGTGGAGGAAAGTTTCTATAGTGTGTGTCTTGTAAAATCCACTGTGGATGTTAATTGAAATTGAAATTGGAAATACTCAGGCCTTGAGCACTACACTGGGGAGGATGTGCAGGAAGTGGTAGATGAATAATCACCTTATTAGATCGTATTCTCATTTTACAATTCATTAGAACAAAGATATTTGCAGCCACAAGACATGTTACCCATTAATATACGGGTAACATTTCATCTCAAGTGAAATACGAGACATATTTGTAGATAAGGTACAATTCAGTATAAACCATGAGCAGAAATCAAATAGGTTGGGCACTTTTTACTGACAACATTCAAAATTGTTGCATGAGACTACTCCAGAGAGTCTGGGTTCTAGTAAAATTATTTATGGTTGAATGTTACAAGGTTATCCAGAGAATGTATAAACAATAACCAAATGCAATTTCTTATAGATGCCATAATTGGGTTCCCAGTTTTCATTAACTTCTAAGAGTACAGCTCTATTTCAGAAAAAGGTTTTACAGGGTGCTTAAACATTAGCATATTTAAAAGAAACTGTTAACTGAAAAATTTACCAGTAAATAGATTAGTGGTGCAAATTTAGCAAACCATGATTCAATAAGATCTATTTCTCTACAGTTATTCCCAGAATAAGTTAATTCAGCAATGATCCAAGTTTAGCCTATGCCCACAGCTTTGCAGAACAGTCTGCCAGCTACCTGTATTCTTACACCTAGCAGTGGAAGGAAATCATGTAAAAAGTCAGTAATAAAAGGAATAAAAAGCATGTTCAGAACTTAATTCTCCTTTCTTTATCTTTGTGCTCAGAGTAATGGGAGAGGAGAAAGAAAAGAGAACACTTACACATCTAAGGAAACTATAAAAACTTATCAACACTTAGATAACCCCAGAAGGTGGAAGTTTTACACAGGTCATGGAACCACCCACTTCCATTCAGGAGATAGTCACATTTATTTTGTGTCCAAAATAAAACTATACAATTGCAGGTATTGTGAAGAGAGAAAGTCAAAATACTTACCTGAAAGCTAGGTGGAGGTGGGGGGGGATACTATTTAGAGTATAGGGGAATAAAGCCAAGTGTTCAAAATTCACAATATGCTCTGGAAAATACAAATATAAATGATATGAATCAGAAAATATATTCAATAAATTGATGGGAGAGAAGTAAATCACAAAGTTCATCTTTATTCAGGATGTATTTTCTCATGTTTCTCCCCTAAAAACTAGAAATATGTGCCTTTCAGCAACATTCCTGCCCTATAAGAGCTCACCAGAAGTACAGCTAAAAATGGGTTTATATGTAGCTTTGGCAGTAAAGATTTTCTATAGTGACTGCAACTTGTTTGCATGCTTGCAATACAGAATTTAGTCCGCCTTATCGTTACACTTAATGTTGTATACAAAATCATGTGTACTGCTTTAAAGTATCTGTCAGATTTATACAATTACTCATAGGATAGGAACTCTGTGCTAACATGAGGAGTGAATGACTGAACACGTGAATTTCTGCAGGCATTACAGGAAAACATTTCCCTTCATGTGTTTTTGAAGCTTTTTCTCTTTTTATCTTGGCAAAGAGCTGGTATTAGAGTGGAATCTGTGAAGCTCCAAAAAAAGTAGTTCTTTTTAAATGGAGAGCTGAAAAACTGCACCTTTTCCAATTTTTAAGTAAAATGTTTTTAAAGTATAATTTACATACCATAGAAGTTGCCAGTTTTAGGGTACAAAAATGATCACTTGTATATTTGCAAAGTTGTACAGTGTCATCACAATCCAACTTCAGATATTTCCAACACCCTAAGAAAGTGCCCTAAGGCCATTTGAAGTTCTTCCTCATTCCTACTTCCAGTCCCTTGCAAACAGTATTCTACTTTATGGCTTTATAGGTTTATCTTCTGTGAGCATTTTATATAAATTGAATCCTACACTGTGTAGTCTTTTGTGATTGACCCCTTTCACCTAGTATAGTGTTCTTTAGTTTCATCAGTGTTGTAGCCTGTATCAGCAGTTTGTTTCTTTTAGTAGCCAAGTATTATTTCATCATATAAAATATACAGAGAGATAGATATACATATAGATTAGATACAGATATATTTTGTTTAACTACTCAAAAATTGATAGACATTTGGTTTGTCTATTATGAATAATGCTGCTATAAAAATGAGTACAAGTCTTTCTATGAATATTCGTCTTCATGTCTTTTGGGTAGATATCTAGAGGTGAAATTACTGGATCATATGGTAGATTTATGTTTAACTTTTTATGAAACTATCACACTGTTTTCTAATCTGGTTGCACTGTTTCACATTTTCATCAGAAAATGTGTTCCAATTTCTCTACATCCTTGTTGACACTTGTTATTGTCTGGCTTTCTGATTATAGCCATTCTGTTGGGTATGACATGCTACCACATTGTTGTTTTAATTTGCATTTCCCTAATAGCAAACAAAAGGGGTTAAGAATGTTTTTCTTGTGCCTACAGGACATTAGCATATCTTCTTGGTGAAATGTTTATTCAAACCTTTTACTCATTTTTTATTTGGGGCATTTTTCTTGAGTTGATGGCATCTGGCTATTCATCTGTACCCTTTTTTACATACTTGATAACATATGGGTAAAATAAGTAAAATATTTCCCTCAGTTCTGTGAGCCACACTAGCAAATTAATGAAATGTGAAGAAGGGTTATGGAAACCCAGTTTATATTCAGTTGGTCAGAAGCAAGGGACACAATCTGAGGCTTGTGACTGACATCTAAAGGGGTGGGTTCATCTTCTGGTACTATTTATCCTGTACAGTATGACGATGTCTCTCATTGATAATGTCAGAATTGAATTGAATTGAAATGAAATGAAATGAAGTGAAATGAATTGGCACAATTGAAATGAAATGACACCACCAGCTGGTTCCCACTGGAGAATTGCTTGGTTGTGTGTGAGGATAAACCTCATAAATCTGACATCACTAGTATTGTCTTAAGTGATATATATGAATAAGAAAAATATTTGGGTTTTTTCCTATATCTTTAGACCTTTTATTACTAGTTTGTTGGGTTTTTATCAGAAATGAGTATTAAATGTTGCCAAGTGATTTTCTGTGTTTATTGAGGTGATCATGTGGTAATTATCTTTTGTCCTATAAATATGATACATTACATTAATTTTAAAATATTAAATCAACTTTGCATTCCTAAAATAAACTTCACTTGCCTTGGTGTATAATGCAATTTTAAATATTGTTTTAAGGAATGGAGTGAGGCAGAGACCAGCCAAGATCACCAGGCTTGTATAAAGGCAACATGGCATGGAATTTATTATGCCTGGGTGCAGGCAGACAGAGAGTGCAGGGGCTGGGGATTTAGCTCAGCGGCAAAAGCGCCTGCCTGGCAAGCGCAAGGTCGTGAGTTCGGTTCCCGGTACCGGAGAAAAACCAAAAAAAAAAAAAAAAAAAAAAAAAAAAAAAAAAACAGAGAGTGCAAAAGGTATCTATAGGGAGCAAAGAGAAGTAGGTTTTTTAAGAGTCAAAAAAATTTATTGAGAGAAAGAAAGCTTCTGTCTGAGGGACAGAAGAGGACCCATAAAGTGTGTCACCCATGACCCAAGGACAACATCTTTCTATTCATCTCAAGGATGTTTCATTGAGCAAAGCCATGAAGAGAGGCAGGCTTAAGGTGAGACAAAACTAATCAATCAATAAGATTACAAGGATAGTCACTTAGGTAATATTGATTCAGTGGCAAATCATAAGATGGTTTTGAGATGGGATAAAACTATGGCCAACCAATGAGTATATAACAAATATAGTTGCTAGGGTAATATCTATGAAATGGGAATCAAATTGGAAAACAAGTCACATACCAAGCACACATGGACAGGCAAGGACATTTCTGGAAGGGATGGGTTAAGGAGGTTTGGCCCTCTACCCAAGGTGATTAATGCCTACTTAGAATATTAATCACTGCTGTTCGCCCCTGGGGAAAGTATATGGGTGAGTAGTCTTTTTCTTGAAGCCTGGCCTTTAGTGAATGTGCCTCTAGGCACAGTTGTCTTCTGCATTGACCTCTAGAGGGTTCAGTTCTATCTGACTGCCTACAATATTTCTACCTAATTTAGCTAATAATCCCTCCTCTGAAGAAGTACCCCTAACTGCCAAGAGGGGGCAAGTATCAAAGACTGATCTGGCTACTTGCAGCTGAAGAGGGTTGTAGTTGTCATTAGCAGTCAGAGATCCTCCATAGAGGGTCTACTGAAAGGCCTTCTACAGGCATCATGTGTTCTTGTTTTGTGTAGACATACAGCTTTAAGTCTAGAGGAGACAAAGCCACAGAAACAAGTATGCATGAGCCAAATAATAAAATCAACAGGATAATTGTGAATATAGCCAACAAAGTTTTCCACCAGGAGGAGCCAGTAATAACTTTCCCTACAGAAGATAAGGAGATGGTCCAGGGAATTTCAGAATCTGACATGTCATTAACCTGTAATCTAATATCTTGAAGATCTATCAAGGTATTAGCAGAAGAATCAGGAATATACACAGAACATTCAGCTTTTATAATTGTATAAGTATCCCTCACACTGCTGTTAGAATGTCTAATGCCATGTGATTTTGGAGGACAGCTTGGCTCATTAATTTTACTCATTCAGTCAGGAGAAAGAGACCAGCCACAGTGTCATTTAAGGCCAGCTGAGTATAGTTAGTTAAGGCCTTGGTGTGTGGCATGACATCCTCTGACCATAGAGAAGAGATAAAGATAGAAGCCAAATGATCATACCTGTGAAACACACTTCTAGACCATCAATGGCATAGGCAGGGCAAGTTTGCAGGTTTGTCAATACTTTTGACACTTCTTCCTTGTAACCATGCAAACCCCAGCATGCATCTTTCTATTCATCCAGTGGGTAGCCAGGTCCACAAATTGGTTCCATAGGACCCATGAGTGCCATTGGGGACTTTCTATCTAATTCCAGGGTGATTAACCCAGTTTGTGGCAAATCAATCTTCAGCCTGTAAAGTTATTGTGTGTACACATTTTTCAGGGAGTGTCCATCCTAAGTGTTTAGTAGAGTTAGGCCAATGAGAATAGGGTGATTTTTCTGTTCCCAACATAAGGGAGGCCTTTCTACTAAGATGTCCTATAGTGGGGCTTAACCATAGATAATCAGCGCATATCTGAAAATAGCCATCTTGACATCTATTGTTGTTGGCCCTCAGGAAAGGACGCTTACTTTTATTTAATAAAGATCCTACTAAAGCCTTTAAAGAGGCTTCAGTGGCTTTGTTAGAAGAATTTTTATTATGTCCAAATAGTTAAGAGTAGAGTTTATAGGCCATTCAGCTATGGTGTAATGGTGGGCTAAATGATGAGCCATTGAACTTTTTGTGATTCATCAATAGTCTTGTAGTTTATTTCAATCATCTCCTTGGAGTGGGGATACCAACCAAGGAAGTTCAGATGTACTGGACAAGGGGAGCAGGCCACATATCCAGCAGGATGTTTGTTGTAAGACTCTTGTGCCCACTTTAGAAAGGAATTGCATTCTCCCTTAGGTGGTAAAGTGATTAGTAAAAGGGCTAAGAGTAACACTTTAGATTATTCATCTAAAGACTTTTTTTTCTTGAACAAGAATCTTAAGTCTTCTATGGATTCACAGCAGTATTCTGACGATGGCTACTCACAATCAGTGACAATCTCTGATTCTCAGGACTTGAGTTGGGTGTGATATATCCAGGAGTCCAGGCCTGCTACCTTGACAGATGATGGAGTTGACAGGATCACAGTGTATGGTCCTTCTGAAGTACAACCCAGGGAAGGAGGAGATGAGGGAAGAGACTTTACCAGTATTAAGTCTCTGTGGTGTAATATTGCTTTCCCTTTTCTTTAGGCTAAGCTTCCATTAGCTGTTGAAGAGTCTGTTGGAATTTAGCCAGTGAAGTGACATCCTTCAGTAAGGCATCTGTTTCTCTATCAAAGAGAAAACTGTTACTGAGTAAAGGTCAACCATTAAGCATTTTAAATGGACTGAGGCCTAGAACTTCAGATATATTTCTTATTTTAATGAGAACTAAAGGCAGTAACTGAGGTCACTCTAGGTGATTCTCCTGAGCCATTTTGCAAAGATGTCTCTTTAGTGTCTCATTCATTTTGTCTACCTTTCTTATGATTGTGGCCTCCTTGCACAGTGGAGGTGATAGAGAATATCCAGTGCCTAAAAGATGCCCTGTGTGACTGTTGCTTTAAAAGAAGGTCCATTATCACCCTGTAATCTCTTAGGAAGTCCAAATCTGGGAATGATTTCTGAGACTAAAACTTTCACCACCTCTTGTGCCTTTTCTGTTCTACAAGTAAAAGCTTCAATCCAGTTTGTGAAGGTATCTACCCAGACTAATAAGAATTGAACTCCTTTACTCTTTGGCATATATGTGAAATCAAGCTGCCAGTAAGTCTAGAAACTATTCTTAAGGGACTGGTATAGCAATTATAAGCCATTGACTCTTAGACCCCTCTATTGATGGAGTCTGATATCTTCTTTTAAGTTCCTCCAGTTTTAGGTATAATTATCTCCAAAATTTGAAGACTTATAAGAAAAAGATAACAGCTAATATGTTATTTTTAACCAATGAAAAACTCCAAAGTAATTGTAGACAATAATATGTATTGTATTTGTTAAACTAGTCTAAGCATCATTTTGATTTGTTGGTAACCTGCACATATATATTTTATAATATGTAGGCAGGATGAAATATTTCTATTCAGGATGGGAGCTGGAATTTTAAGCATTTCTAAAAGGAATGGATAAAGAGAAAGTTATAGCAGTTACAGTTTAAGTGAGTTACCTTTTATCTGGTGACTCCTTTTTATTGAGGTATGATGGCTGGAAGGAAGGCCAGGATGGAAAAGAAAGACAAAAAAAAAAAAAAAAAAAAAAAAAAAACAGAAAAGAAAGACAAAGAGACATGTGTCAATGTCCAGTAATAGGTTGGGATTTTTTCCTCTAGTCATATTTATGTAGGGCTCCTCCATGGAGATGACTGATATAGATGATAGTCTGACCAGAGGAAGAGGGAACAGTGCCCCAGGGCCCTTTAGTCTTGCTAGACCAACTGGGAAGACTAATCTGAGCTCTGGTGTCTTCTCAGAGTGCAGTGTAGCTTCCAGTAGCCACCTTTGTATTCAGGGCACAGCATGGGAGGTTCTTAAGGCAGTCTCTCTTAAGGTGGCTTGGCTTTTGGCAGGGGTAGCAGGTGAGGTTGATAGTTGTTGAACTCTTCTTGCATACTCGAGCATGCATTTTTTAAGGCTGTAACAAAGGCAGCCACTTTTTGGTATCTTTGCTTTTGCTCCTTGGTTTTCTCCCAGTCTTGATTATAGAATACTAAAGAGACAATTTTTATTAAAGTATCAAGTGAACTATCTGAATGAAAGGATATTTTTGTCACTTTTTCTTAATATCTGGGCTGACTGGGTAATGAATGTGTCTTTAAGCATAGTTTGTCCTTCTATTGAATTAAGAGCTATGGACATATGCTTAACAAGTGTTTCTTGTAAATGATCTAAGAAAGCAGAAGGGTTTTCCTCTTTCTCTTGATGAATAACTGATAATTTAAAATAACTAGAGGTTTTGGCTTTTTTCCTTCTTAGATCCTCAAGAATACATACTTGAAAATGTCTCCTGCTTTAATCTCCTGTTTGTCTGTAAGGCCAGTAGGGGTTTTGTGTAGGGACTGCTTGGGCTCCAGAGGGAACTGGTTATTCCCCTGACTGCATATCTTATGGTTGTCAAAATGAACAATATGACATTTATTCCCAAATGCAATAGAAGCTTGTAATGCTGCTTGTCTCTCATTAGAAGTCAGTGTTTGATTTAAGATTAACATTACATTTTGCATTCTAGCTTATAGGTCTCAGAAAACATCATAAAGACTTTAATGTACTTTTCAGAATCATATGAAAATTTTTCTAGATATAACTTGATGTTTTATGTCACTGAAAGAAAGAGACATATGAACATAGGGAGTCTCATATGGATTATAATTATACTTTGAGCATAAGTGAGAATTACTTCTTAGTGTAAAGAAAGTTGAACATAAGGCAATTCTGACCATTTTCCCTCTTTTTTATAGTATGGTTCTACTTGTAAAATAGCATCATAGTTAATATTTCCCTCTGCATTCTGTTTTGGCTTTAGGGGGTATGTAGGCAATGGAAATGTGCAGAAAAATATCAAATGGCTCTTTTTCAACATGTAAGGGTTGAACATCTTCCAGTGATTAAGAGTGCATTTAAAAGGACTAAGAGACTTTGACATTGAGCTTCCCATGTCTGAAAGCAAAAAGAAATTGGGCACACCCCTTAATTAATATGATTTCTATTTATACCCTGATGGCATCCCTTGAGTAGATGTCAATCTGGGGCAGGTGAATGCAATCTGGAGAGACAGCAGAGGACAACATTCAGCCAGTTTATCTATCCTGGAACTGGTGCACATCCTCATCTTCCCAGTGAGCTGGTGAACTTACTCCTGTTGTACCTACAATTCATTTCTCAAATTTAGAGAACAAGAACTCAATGTTTTGGACATCTAGCAGGTTGGGCGTTTCATTCCCCTATATCATTTTTAGGTCTTCCACCAAGATAATTGGACAGAGGTCAGTCACTTTTTGCTTCTGTCTTTCTCTACAGGTAATCTCCTTCACAGCTTAAGAAGTGCTCTACTTTCAACTCACTTTTTGGTATATGCCCTCCTCCAAATAACAAAAACAATAGCTTATTATAAAGGTATGCTTCCTTCTTTAAAACATTGCTGTCACAGTTGGGACAAATTGAAATTTGTGCTTATAAGTATATCAATTCATTTACTAGTTTTGGTTCTCCATATATTTTTCTATTTCTTCTTGAATCAGTTTGATAATTTGTGTCTTTCTAGGAATGTGTTCATTTTACTTTAACTGTCCATTTCTGGCATGAGGTTGTTTATAATATCACCATATAATCCTTTAAATCTCTGTAATTTGATTGTGCTGTCTCCCCTTCCACTCTTGAGTTTGGTAATGTGTCTTCCTTTTCCTTCTAAATGTGGTCATTCTACCTGAGATTTGTCAATTTTGTTGATCTTTTCAATGAACTAACTTTTGATTCCACTGATTTTCTGCATTTCTTTGTTTACTATTCCATTACGTTCTGCTCTAATTATTTCCATCCTTCAACTACCTTTTATTTTTTATTTTCTTAAAATAGAATGTTCAGTTATTTGAAATCTCTCTTCTATTCTATATAGGTGTTTGAAATATAAATTTCTCTCACAGCACTGCTTTAGCTGCACTCCATCAATTTTATTAGTATGATTTTTACTTTTCATTCTGTTAAAAGTATTTTTTTTAAGGACTGCCAAATGTTTATTGGAGAAAAACACTTGTGGAAAGAAAAAGAAAGGAATCAGGATATATGCATACATATATACATGCATATGTATATATACACACATATATGTATGTGTGTACTACTCATCTTTAGAACATAAATTATTTTGTACTTCTCATATATTATTCTTTTTATTCTAAGCTTCTCAGTATATTAGTAGTAGTGTTTTATACATGCCATTCTATACATTTAGATATTTAACACCATGAATCTTTCTATCGGTCTGCTTCACTCTTGCACATCAAGCTGCCATCCAAAATAAATTTATTTCCATGTGAAGAACACCCTACAATTTTCTTTCTCAAATGTTTTCTTCTGCCAAAGGCTTTAAGCTTTTATATGAAAAAAAAATCATCATCCGTTTTCTCTTTTGAAGAATATTTTCACTGGTGATAGAATTCATTTTTTATTTTAAACACAGTAGTAAATGAGAAACAAACAAACAAAAGAAATAGAACAGTAGGAGCATACCAGTATCACGAATATAAACAAATCAGAGCAAGAATATTCAAAGTGATAAAGGGTCTAAAGACAAAATAATACAAATCAAAAGTGGTTGCTACATTACATATTGCTATCCTCAACTACATTGTTCAGATTACTAGATGTAAGAATGAAAGATTGTGCAAACCATTGAAGAGAATAAGAAAATAATTCTTTGATAAAACATTAGAGATAATGCAGAGCTTCACTAGACAAGATGGTAGGATTTCACCATTGTAATTCCATTGCATATTGTTACCTACAAATTAGTTGCTCAAACCACCTGACACAAGCATGTAAAATAGATCAGAACATAAAAAATTTTAAGCATTAACTGTTCATTTCAATACACCGTTAGACATCAGCAATACAATCATCACAGCTATTTACATATATATATATGTATGTATATGTATTTTTTTTGCCTTCCTTCTTTCTTTTTTCTTCTTTCCCTCATCCCAGTTGTTACTTCCTTTGAGCAATTTTTTTCCCTTTCCTATCATCTGTTGTACGCTTTGAGTTTTATCTAGTCTTTCAGGTTCCCACACTGAGGAGACACTATGATGTCTACACATCTGGGTCCAATTTATTTCATTTATGAGTATGGTCTCTAGTTGCATCCATTTACCTACAAAAGCCTCGAGTTTATCTTTTTTAATAGATGAGTAATACTCCATTGCATAAAAATACCACATCTTTTTTATCCACTTCTCAGGGCATGGGCATCTGAGTTGTTTCCAATATTAAGCTATAACAAATTGTGCTGCTATAAACATGGGTACACATATATCGCTGTGGTATGATGACTTTAATTCTTCTGGGAAAATAGCCAGAATGTGATTGCTGGGTTAAATGGGACTTCCAATCCTAGTTTTGTGAGGAATCTCCAAATTGATTTCCATAGTGGTTTCACCAATCTACACTCCCCCCAGCAGTGGAGTAGGGTTCCTTTCTGCCCACAGCCTCTCCAGCATTTATTATTGGTTGATTTCTTGATGATAGCCATTCTTTCCTGGGTGAGATGGAATCTCAGTGTTGTTTCAATTTGCATTTCTCAAATGACTAATGATGTTCAACATTTTTTTCACGTATTCATTTGCCATTAGTATCTCTTCATATGGGAAGTGTGTATTCATCTCAGAGGCCCATTTTGGACTGGGTTTTTTAATACAGGGGGCCTGATTTTTTTAATTCTTTATATGTACTAGATAGAAGTCCTTTGTCTGAGGGGCAGTTGGCTAAAATTTTTTCCCAATTCGTGGGTTTTCTTTTTACTTTCTTGGTGATTTCTATAGATGTGCAAAAACTTTTCAATAAGATGAGATCCCAGTTGTTGATTCTTTGAAGTATTTCCCATGCAGTTTGGTTTTTGTTCATGAACTCTCTTCCTGCCCCAAGGTGGGCAAGATATTTACCTACTTTCTCTTCCAATAGATTTACTATTTCTGTTTTAGTATTTATATCTTTGATACATTTTGACTTTAATTTAGTGCATGGTGAAAGACATGGGTCTAGTTGTAGTCTTTGGCATGTGGAAAGCCAGTTTTTCCAGCACCATTTATTAAAGAGGCTATCTTCCTTCCATTGAATATATTTGGCCCCTTTGTCAAAGATAAGGTGACTGAATGTGTTTATAGTTGTATCTGTAACTTCTAGTCTGTTCCATTGATCTTCAGGTCTGTTGTCGTGCCAGTACCATGCTGATTTTATCACAGTAGCTTTGTAATATAATTTGAAGTCAGGAATTGTGATGCCTCCTGCCAGTCCTTTGTTGCCTAAGATTGCTTCTGCTATTCTTGGCCTCTTCTGCTTCCAGATGAACTTTAGGAATGTTTTCTCTAGATCTGTGAGGTATGCTAATGGTATTTTAATTGGGATTGTGTTGAATCTGAACAACAATTTTGGGAGAATGCTCATTTTCACAATGTTGATTCTTCCTATGCATGAGCAAGGAATATCTTGCCATTTTCTGATATCCTCTTAGATCTCTTTTTTTCAGAGTAGTATAACTTTCACTATATAGATCTTTTACTTCTTTTGTTAGATTGATTCCTAAGTATTTCATCTTTTTAGACACTATTGTGAAAGGTGCGGTTTCCCTAATTTCTCTCTCAGTCTGTTTGTTAGTTGTGTACAGGAATGCTACTGACTTTTGAGTGTTAACATTGTATCCAGCTATGCTACTGAATTTGGTTATTAAATCCATGAGCCTTTTGGTGTAATTTTTGGGGTCTTCTATGTAGAGTATCATGTCATCTATGAATAATGACAATTTCACTTTTTTCTTTCCTATCCTTATTCCTTTTATTTCTCTCTCTGTCTAATTGCTCCAGCCAATATATCCAGAACTATATTGAATAGGACTGGTGACAGTGGACATCCTTGTCTTGTTCCTGATTTTAAAGTGAAAGCTTTCAATTTTTCACCATTTAGCATGATGTTAGCTGTTAGTTTATCATTGATTGCTTTGATCAGCTTGAGGAAAAGGCCATCTATTCCTATTTTCTGTACTGTTTTCAACATGAATCAGTGTTGGATTTTACTAAAGGCTTTTTCTCCATCAGTGGAGATGATCATGTGATTTTTGTCCTTGGTCTATTGACATGGTGTATTACATTGATTGATTTGCATATATTGAACCATCCCTGCATTCCTGGTATGAATCCCACTTGGCTGTGGTGTATAATCTCCTTAATGACTTGTTCTATTCTGTTTGCTAGTATTTTATTGAGAATTTTTGCATCTATATTCATTGGGAACATTGGTTCATAATTGTCTTTCTTGGTTGGGCCTTTCTCTGGTTTTGGTATTAGAATAATACTTGCCTCCAGGAATGAGTTGAGGAGAATTCCTTCCTTTCAACTTCATTAAAGAATTTGAGAAGAATTAGTGTGAAATCTTCCCTAAATTGCTTGTAGAATTCAGCTGTGAATCCATAAGGACCCGGGCTTTTCTTGACTGGCAAGTTTTTAATGATATTCTCAATTTCACTGGTTGATATTGAGTTATTCAGGATTTCTCTATCTTCTTCATTCAACTTTGGTAATTCATATGTATCTAGAAATCTGTCCATTTCCTCTGTGTTTTCCATTCTAGGAGAGTAAAGATTTTCAAAGTAGGTATTGATGATCTTCAGAATTTCATCAGGATCTGTAGTGATTTCACCCTTTTCATTCCTTATTGCATGTATTTTGGTTTTTTCTTTCCTTTTTTTGATAAGGATGGCTAGGGGTTTATCTATTTTAGTTATTCCTTTAGAGAACCAACTCTTTGATTCATTAAGTCTTTGTATGGTTTTTTTTAGGTCCATTGCATTAATTTGTGCTCTGAGATTTATAATTTCCTGCCTTCTTTGGGTTCTGTGTTTGACTTGCTCTTCTTTTTCTAGGAACTTGAGGTGCAGCATAAGATTGTTTATTTGTGCTTGTTCTATTTTTCTGAGGTGGGAGTTCACTGCTCTAAATTTCCCTCTGAGGACTGCTTTCATTGCATCCCATAGGTTCCTGTATGTTGTATCTCCATTTTCATTTCTTTGTAAATAGTGTTTAATCTCCACTTTGATTTCATCTGTGACTCTTTGGTTGTTCACAAGGATATTATTTAATTTCCAACTGTTTATAGAGTTTTTGTGTTTTCTTTTGTCATTAATTTCCAGGTCATTACACTGTGGTCTGATAGTATACATGGGATAATTTCAAATCCTTTCTACTTGCTTAAACGTGCTGTATGTACTAATATATGGTCTATTTTATATAACGTCCCAGGTGCACCTGAGAAGATTGTGTATTCTGATGCTGTTGGCTTGAAAACTCTGTAAAGGTCTTCTAAGTCCATATGTTCACATGTTTGGTTAAGTTCTGTTATTTCTTTCCCAATTTTTTGTCTAGTTGATCTATATCTTTGTGACAGTGTTGTGGTAATGTCCCCCATTATGATTGTGTTGTTACTTATTTCATTTTTCATGTCTGTTAGAATTTGTCTTATATAGCTGGGTGCTCCTACATTTGGTGCATAGATGTTTATCGTTGTTATCTTTTCCTCTTGAAGCTTCCCCCTCACAAGTATGTAGTGACCTTCTTTAACTCTTTTAATTGTTCTTGGCTTGAAGTTCAGGTGGTCTGCAAACAGAAGAGCTACATCCACTTTTTTCTGGGTTCCTGTTGCTTGGAGTATTTTTTTCCATCCTTTAATTTTCAGTCTGTGAATTTCTTTTTGAGTTAAATGTGTTCCCTGTACAGCATATAGTTGGATTTTTTTCCTAATCCACTCTGCTAGTCTGATTCTTTTGGTTGGTGCACTGAGACCACTTACATTGATAGTTATAATTGATATGTACTGGCTTATCTTTGTCATGTTATTTTCCTGCTGTTGGATCCTCCTTTTTCCCTCAGTATAATTGCTTGCTCTGCTTGGTGGTTCTTTTCCTTTGTTGTTGTTGAAGTTGTCATCTGTTTTATCTCTTTCTAGAATATCTTTTAGTACTCTTTGTAGAATTGATTTTGTGCTCTGAATTTCTTCACTTGTTCTTTATCATGAAAATATTTTTTTTCTCCATTAAATTTGAAGAATAGTTTTGCAGGGTACACCAGTCTGTGCTGGAAGTTTTTTCCTTTAGTACTTGAAATACTTCCCTCCAAGCTCTTCTTGTCCTGATGGGTTGTGTTGAGAAGTCTGCTGTGATTTTACTTATTTATTTTTATTTTTTTTATTTTAAGGATAAAAGGAGGGAAACATTAACAGACATACAACATTTTACAACATATCACAAGCACAATACAGAGTTACAAACAAAGT